>NC_054708.1:80497009-80526708 GCF_016097555.1 Gigantopelta aegis | reverse complement strand
GTGCATAATAAAAAATATTATGACTTTGTCATTTTTTTTAATTAAACTATACTGGTTGATTAACTAGCCATCACTCGATCATGCAAGTTCACAATGACCTTGACCTTGACAATAATCTCTGTACATGGCTCTGAATGGAGTTTGAATCAAAGTTAGCACTGAAGAAAATTGGTTTTGGCCTATATTCATACTGTAAAGATTTCAATAATTTCTTTTTACATGGTATTTGACTTGCCATATACAACTGCTCTTAAATATGGTATTATATATAAGCAACCTGAACTAAGATTTAATAGCAATTTATTTTTATATTAAAAATAGCATGTGCCAATAGTGGGTTAATGTCTTTAGTTTCCATTAACATTGTTAATTTTTATGTATGAAATTCTGAAAACTCAAATTTGTAAAGAAGTTGATTTTTATTGTCATTTTAACATATTTATAGGGTGCTAAGTTATATTTTAGACAAATTTGTAGTTTTATGCAAATTTAAGTAAATTTGAAGAAAAACTTTACCAAAAACATAATTAAATTTGTTGTCACTATTGTGCCTTCTGTTCTTATTTGTACATAACAATAAGGTTGTTAAACATATACTTAGATCTCCAGATAATTTTGTTTCTTAATAATCACTTAGTTAGCTCTCATGAAAAGCATTTGAGTTTAATTAGATTCAGAACCAATTTTTTCAGATTTTATTATCTGCCTTGGATTAAGTTGATAAATTTATTTTATTGTTAAAGCTGTATTATCTAATGTTACTAGCTAAATAAAATGCTGGATTACAGATTGCAGGAATACATCTAATGTACATATTGTATTCATTCGGATTAGAAAATAATGCAAGAAAATAGATGTTCGGGTAAGTTTGTCATTTAAAAA
Organism: Gigantopelta aegis; assembly: GCF_016097555.1. Classification (NCBI taxonomy): domain Eukaryota; kingdom Metazoa; phylum Mollusca; class Gastropoda; order Neomphalida; family Peltospiridae; genus Gigantopelta; species Gigantopelta aegis. The sequence goes on along the minus strand of NC_054708.1, from coordinate 80,525,826 downwards.
TAGTTTTGTTCAGTAATTAATCAAAAATAAATATGTTAAAGCTGCATGATTATTCCAGATATCACACCTATTAAAACCTCCAACTACAGTAGGCTATAAATAAAATATAGTCAGGAATATTGGTGGCTGCCAATAGTTTTGATGGTTCATTATGAAAATCAGCATGGCCGATGGATTTGAAATTCCCACACCTGGTAACTTGAAGACACCCACACCCAGCATACAGGATTTCCTCTCAACACTAATGTTCAGGACATTAAGTCATTACTTCATACAGGTACAGTCATGTTTGTGTTTCCTTCCTCAGACAGTGTATTTTTTTAATACTGATATTTCTTTGATGTGCCTGTTAAGGTCTTCATAGTCTAGGGGTCAATCAAGTGCATGTGTTTTAATGGAATTATTTAAAGGGTAGAGGTACTCTGACTATCTTTGTTGTCTCTACATATATACCCGAGTACACACACTCAACTGAAAGTAAATATCTTCAGGAGTTTTATTTTGAAACATTTTGTTGTTTAATATGACATATTGCATTTGTACAAAACTATATGCAATATATATGCTTTTTGAGGTGTACATTATATTAGGTTGCACTGCAGAAACAACAGTTTCAGTGAGGTTGTCAGTTTATATCAGAATACACCAGATCCTGGTTGTCATAAAGACACATAGCTGGACACTTTTTGAAAAATGTATGTTATCAGTATAGGTAATACTATACCAAATAACTTCCGGCTGGGTCAAAGTTCGAGGTGCACCCAACTTTTGATAGAGAAGTGAACACCACCAGTCCTGTGATTGGTTTACAAAAACACGTTGTATTAATTTTGAGATTATATAATAAAGAGATTATTACCCTTCTGTGTTTCAGTATCGTCAATATCATATATTAGGAGTAAAAATAATGTATTATGCCAGTGGCTCACATAATACAACAGTACTTTTTCTTTTATTCCTAATATATGATATTGACGATATGTACAGAGAGAGAGAGAGAGAGAGAGAGAGAGAGAGAGAGAGAGAGAGAGAGAGAGAGAGAGAGAGAGAGACATAGCTAAATATTCACATGCAAACACATTTACATAACAGATACACATACAGGCACGCATGAACACACAATCATACATGCATCCATCCATCCGAGACAGGACGTAGCCCAGTGGCAAATAGTTCGCATGATACGCGGTCTGTCTAGAATCGATCCCCGTCGGTGGACCCATTGGACTATTTATCGTTCCAGCTAGTGCGTTACGAGTTGTATATAATTCTGTATTGAAACCATATCAAAGTTGTATCTTTGAAACTTATAAAAGGCACTCTATAATAGTTTCCCCATTCGTTTGAGTCAAAAGCAAAACCTTGGTTTCTACATCTTATTTTTGATGTTGGTGTAATAATTTCGTGATTTAATAATTTATACATGACTTTAATACTTTTAAGAATAATATAAAATTTTACCGGAAATACAGGATTAGTTAGCAATATAAAATGGCCATTTCTAACATTGTCTACTTTATTTATAAATATCTTAATGCTGTTTATAAGCGATGAATATTTTAAAAAGTGTGAATTTACGTTATATATATATTTTAATTTCTCAAATGTAAAAAAATTTCCATCTTCATCAAGAAGATCGTTTATAAATATTATTCCCTTTTCTAAATAATTTTTATAACAAAATGGTTTTGTATTTATTGTTATATTGCTGTTGTACCAAATATTTGAGCTTATAATGTCTTCTATTTTTCCAAAAATTTGTTTTTGTTGAATTAACTCCCAACTGTATAAAACATCTTTCCAAAACATGTTTTTTAATTTCTTTCTTTTTATATTCAAATAATAATCTCCATTTATTACAAGGTCTCTATTGGATAAGTTAGTAGTAGATTCAAACAGTTTAATCCATTTTGGGTTACCTAAAAATAGTCTCCTAAGCCATGACATTTTTAAAGCCATAATGAAATTATATATATTTAACATTTGTAATCCACCATCTTTGAATTCTTGAGCTAATAAGACTCGTTTTATTTTATCGGGTTTATTTTGCCAAATGAATTTATGAAATAATCTATTCAAATTGTCAGCTTCTTTTTTGGATGGGTTTGATAGTGAAGTTAGTAAATATGTAATTTTAGGTATTATTAGTGTTTTTAATACGGTTATTCTTCCTAAGACAGTTAACCATAGTTTTATCAATAGTTTAATTTCATTAATTTTTGTGGGGTAATTCGTTTTAACAATTAATTGTAAATTTACTGTAAACGTTATTCCGAGCATCTTAAATTATGTTGTATTCCATTCCAATTTCTATCTTGAATGGTGATAAACATCTTTTGAGGTTTTTTACTGCCTATCCAAATAGCTTTTGATTTTGTACAATTTATTTTTAATCCAGATACTGTGGCATAATATTCTAATATTGTTAAAGTATTAAACAGAGATCCAGGAGTTCCGTTCAATATAAAAGTTGTATCGTCTGCGTATTCGGATATTAAATATCGTTCACCATCGATTGTTATTCCATTTATGTTTTCGTTATTTTTTTATTAATATAACTAGAATTTCAGCGCAAATAATAAAAATATAAGGAGAAAGTGGATCACCTCGTCTACATCCTCTTTCTAATTTAAATGTTTCTGACAGAAAGCCATTTTATATCACCCTCGACATTGAATTATTATATAGAGTTTTAATCCAGTTTTTAATTGAGGCTTTGAAATTAAAAATGTCTAATGATGTTTCAATAAATGCCCATGATAGAGAGTCGAAAACTTTTTTTAAAATTTACCAAAATCAGGAGATCTGGTATATCGTGGACGTCCGTGTAGTGCATGATATCATATATTAATCGAATGTTTTCACCAATATATCTACATTTAATGAAACCAGTTTGATCGTTACTAATTATTTTAGCTACCACTGTTTTTATTCTATTGGCAATGCAGCCTGAAGCTAGTTTATAAGTACAGTTAAGCAATGTTAAAGGCCTCCAATTTAAAAAACCCAAACTGTTTTGGTTTATTTGGTTTGGGAATACAGGTAGTACTATACCAAATAACTTCCGGCTGGGTCAAAGTTCGAGGTGCACCCAACTTTTGATAGAGAAGTGAACACCACAAGTCCTGTGATTGGTTATAAATGTGAGTGTGTTGGTTGTAAAAAATAATAGTTTCATCTGGGTAAAATAAATGTGCAATTTTATTTCATCTAGTACCAATGTGTCAAGTAGCCTTGTGCTTGAAACATGTATGGGGTACCTGTAAAAAAAAGTACTCGAATTTTGTGCGAAACTAGGGTAGTCATAGACGCTACCCGTTATCTCAGAAACGAGCAGCTTGACCCGCATTTTTTTCTGATTCACTTTAAGTGTAAGGGGTGGTAGTATATATACTCTTCAAAAGAAGAAACGCAAAACCACATTGTCGTAACATTTGGAGAATTGATTTAATTATGAATGGTGAGTCCGATAATTAACAAATGTTGCAGGATTGTTCACAATTCACTCTAGTCCATTGTGAGTAAGTGATAGGACACACCACCAAGGTCAAGGTCATCTGGAGTCAATACCGGGTGTGGCCTCCGCGTGTGTTGACAACTGCCTGGCACCGCCTGCCCATTGAAGCAACCAGAGTACGGATGACGTCCCGGGGGATGGTGGCCCACTCGGCCTGCAAGGCTGCTGCCAGCTCGGGCAGGGTCTGGGGCTGTGGTTGTCGCTGTCGGAGGCGTCGGTCCAACTCGTCCCATAGATTCTCAATTGGGTTCAAATCCGGTGATGTCGATGGCCAAGGAAGGACATTAATGTTGTTGTTCTGTAGGAAAGCCGTTGTGAGACGTGCTGTGTGAGGCCTGGCGTTGTCATGTTGGAACACTGCGTTGGCGTTGGCCATAACTGGAACGATGTGTGGCCGGAGGATCTGGTCAATGTAGCCCTGTGCATTCAGGTTGCCCTGCACGTGGACCAGGTCAGTTCTGCCAGTGTGTGAGATGGCTGCCCACACTATGACACTACCCCCGCCGAATCTGTCCACTTCCTGCACGCAGTTTGCCGCATAACGTTCACCACGACGCCTATACACGCGACATCTTCCATCATGACGTCGGAGCAGAAATCGGGACTCGTCACTGAACCACACCTGTCTCCATCGCAGTTGGGGCCATTGTCGATGAATCTGGCACCACTGCAGTCGGAGTCGACGGTGTTGTGGTGTTAAGATGACACCTCGAACTGGACGTCTGGCACGAATTCCTACCTCACGTAGGCGGTTCCGTACGGTCTGGTCGGATATCCTGCGCAAACCTGGTATTGCTGCGGCTGTGGAGGTGGCAGTAGTCAATCGTTCCCGAAGGTGGCGTACCCGGATGTAGCGGTCCTGCCCGGGGGTAGTGACCCGTGGTCGACCGGATCTAGGGAGGTCACGTGTTGATCCATGTTGCTGGTAACGGTCCCACAGTCTGGAGATGGTGCTTGGGGACACATGGAATGTCCTGGCAACGGCCGTTCTGGATTCGCCTGCGTCTAGTCGGCCGATGGCATTGTTTCTCTGCGGTTCACTGAGATGTGGCATGTCCTGGATTGTCAACTGTCGGCCAGATACAGAGGCCAGACAAGCGAACACCCTGCACTTTTATACTGTCGGTGTTCATGTTGCACGTGCAGACAACGCACGTGCAGTGGTGACATGGTTTGCACGTGGCTGCATTATTGCGAATATTCACATTTTGGAACTTTATTGTACAGTAGCTGCGTTTTATCGAATGTAACCGTGGGAATGTGTTTGGGACATGCAATGACCTTATATTCACAAAGCATGAACCGGTAGGAAACATAAAATCGGAGTTATAACCCATTTGTACACTTTTGCGTTTCTTTTTTTGAAGAGTATATATCCGTGGCGTTTATGTCGGTTGATACGTTGCAGGTAGGAGTTTTAGCCGCATATGTTACTATTGTCGTCTATGGGATTTGATTTGGTAGTATACACCCTATAGCACATATTCAGTGCATAATAAAAAATATTATGACTTTGTCATTTATTTAATTAAACTATACTGGTTGATTAACTAGCCATCACTCGATCATGCAAGTTCACAATGACCTTGACCTTGACAATAATCTCTGTACATGGCTCTGAATGGAGTTTGAATCAAAGTTAGCACTGAAGAAAAGTTGGTTTTGGCCTATAATTCATACTGTAAAGATTTCAATAATTTCTTTTTACATGGTATTTGACTTGCCATATACAACTGCTCTTAAATATGGTATTATATATAGGCAACCTGAACTAAGATTTTAATAGCAATTTATTTTTATATATAAAAATAGCATGTGCCAATAGTGGGTTAATGTCTTTAGTTTCCATTAACATTGTTAATTTTTTATGTATGAAATTCTGAAAACTCAAATTTGTAAAGAAGTTGATTTTTATTGTCATTTTAACATATTTATAGGGTGCTAAGTTATATTTTAGACAAATTTGTAGTTTTATGCAAAATTTAAAGTAAATTTGAAGAAAAACTTTACCAAAAACATAATTAAATTTGTTGTCACTATTGTGCCTTCTGTTCTTATTTGTACATAACAATAAGGTTGTTAAACATATACTTAGATCTCCAGATAATTTTTGTTTCTTAATAATCACTTAGTTAGCTCTCATGAAAAGCATTTTGAGTTTATACTAGATTCAGAACCAATTTTTTCAGATTTTATTATCTGCCTTGGATTAAGTTGATAAATTTATTTTATTGTTAAAGCTGTATTATCTAATGTTACTAGCTAAATAAAATGCTGGATTACAGATTGCAGGAATACATCTAATGTACATATTGTATTCATTCGGATTAGAAAATAATGCAAGAAAATAGATGTTCGGGTAATTTTGTCATTTAAAAATAGTTTTGTTCAGTAATTAATCAAAAATAAATATGTTAAAGCTGCATGATTATTCCAGATATCACACCTATTAAAACCTCCAACTACAGTAGGCTATAAATAAAATATAGTCAGGAATATTGGTGGCTGCCAATAGTTTTGATGGTTCATTATGAAAATCAGCATGGCCGATGGATTTGAAATTCCCACACCTGGTAACTTGAAGACACCCACACCCAGCATACAGGATTTCCTCTCAACACTAATGTTCAGGACATTAAGTCATTACTTCATACAGGTACAGTCATGTTTGTGTTTCCTTCCTCAGACAGTGTATTTTTTTAATACTGATATTTCTTTGATGTGCCTGTTAAGGTCTTCATAGTCTAGGGGTCAATCAAGTGCATGTGTTTTAATGGAATTATTTAAAGGGGTAGAGGTACTCTGACTATCTTTGTTGTCTCTACATATATACCCGAGTACACACACTCAACTGAAAGTAAATATCTTCAGGAGTTTTATTTTGAAACATTTTGTTGTTTAATATGACATATTGCATTTGTACAAAACTATATGCAATATATATGCTTTTTGAGGTGTACATTATATTAGGTTGCACTGTAGAAACAACAGTTTCAGTGAGGTTGTCAGTTTATATCAGAATACACCAGATCCTGGTTGTCATAAAGACACATAGCTGGACACTTTTTGAAAAATGTATGTTATCAGTATAGGTAATACTATACCAAATAACTTCCGGCTGGGTCAAAGTTCGAGGTGCACCCAACTTTTGATAGAGAAGTGAACACCACAAGTCCTGTGATTGGTTATAAATGTGAGTGTGTTGGTTGTAAAAAATAATAGTTTCATCTGGGTAAAATAAATGTGCAATTTTATTTCATCTAGTACCAATGTGTCAAGTAGCCTTGTGCTTGAAACATGTATGGGGTACCTGTAAAAAAAAGTACTCGAATTTTGTGCGAAACTAGGGTAGTCATAGACGCTACCCGTTATCTCAGAAACGAGCAGCTTGACCCGCATTTTTTTCTGATTCACTTTAAGTGTAAGGGGTGGTAGTATATATACTCTTCAAAAGAAGAAACGCAAAACCACATTGTCGTAACATTTGGAGAATTGATTTAATTATTGAATGGTGAGTCCGATAATTAACAAATGTTGCAGGATTGTTCACAATTCACTCTAGTCCATTGTGAGTAAGTGATAGGACACACCACCAAGGTCAAGGTCATCTGGAGTCAATACCGGGTGTGGCCTCCGCGTGTGTTGACAACTGCCTGGCACCGCCTGCCCATTGAAGCAACCAGAGTACGGATGACGTCCCGGGGGATGGTGGCCCACTCGGCCTGCAAGGCTGCTGCCAGCTCGGGCAGGGTCTGGGGCTGTGGTTGTCGCTGTCGGAGGCGTCGGTCCAACTCGTCCCATAGATTCTCAATTGGGTTCAAATCCGGTGATGTCGATGGCCAAGGAAGGACATTAATGTTGTTGTTCTGTAGGAAAGCCGTTGTGAGACGTGCTGTGTGAGGCCTGGCGTTGTCATGTTGGAACACTGCGTTGGCGTTGGCCATAACTGGAACGATGTGTGGCCGGAGGATCTGGTCAATGTAGCCCTGTGCATTCAGGTTGCCCTGCACGTGGACCAGGTCAGTTCTGCCAGTGTGTGAGATGGCTGCCCACACTATGACACTACCCCCGCCGAATCTGTCCACTTCCTGCACGCAGTTTGCCGCATAACGTTCACCACGACGCCTATACACGCGACATCTTCCATCATGACGTCGGAGCAGAAATCGGGACTCGTCACTGAACCACACCTGTCTCCATCGCAGTTGGGGCCATTGTCGATGAATCTGGCACCACTGCAGTCGGAGTCGACGGTGTTGTGGTGTTAAGATGACACCTCGAACTGGACGTCTGGCACGAATTCCTACCTCACGTAGGCGGTTCCGTACGGTCTGGTCGGATATCCTGCGCAAACCTGGTATTGCTGCGGCTGTGGAGGTGGCAGTAGTCAATCGTTCCCGAAGGTGGCGTACCCGGATGTAGCGGTCCTGCCCGGGGGTAGTGACCCGTGGTCGACCGGATCTAGGGAGGTCACGTGTTGATCCATGTTGCTGGTAACGGTCCCACAGTCTGGAGATGGTGCTTGGGGACACATGGAATGTCCTGGCAACGGCCGTTCTGGATTCGCCTGCGTCTAGTCGGCCGATGGCATTGTTTCTCTGCGGTTCACTGAGATGTGGCATGTCCTGGATTGTCAACTGTCGGCCAGATACAGAGGCCAGACAAGCGAACACCCTGCACTTTTATACTGTCGGTGTTCATGTTGCACGTGCAGACAACGCACGTGCAGTGGTGACATGGTTTGCACGTGGCTGCATTATTGCGAATATTCACATTTTGGAACTTTATTGTACAGTAGCTGCGTTTTATCGAATGTAACCGTGGGAATGTGTTTGGGACATGCAATGACCTTATATTCACAAAGCATGAACCGGTAGGAAACATAAAATCGGAGTTATAACCCATTTGTACACTTTTGCGTTTCTTTTTTTGAAGAGTATATATCCGTGGCGTTTATGTCGGTTGATACGTTGCAGGTAGGAGTTTTAGCCGCATATGTTACTATTGTCGTCTATGGGATTTGATTTGGTAGTATACACCCTATAGCACATATTCAGTGCATAATAAAAAATATTATGACTTTGTCATTTTATTTAATTAAACTATACTGGTTGATTAACTAGCCATCACTCGATCATGCAAGTTCACAATGACCTTGACCTTGACAATAATCTCTGTACATGGCTCTGAATGGAGTTTGAATCAAAGTTAGCACTGAAGAAAAGTTGGTTTTGGCCTATAATTCATACTGTAAAGATTTCAATAATTTCTTTTTACATGGTATTTGACTTGCCATATACAACTGCTCTTAAATATGGTATTATATATAGGCAACCTGAACTAAGATTTTAATAGCAATTTATTTTTATATTAAAAATAGCATGTGCCAATAGTGGGTTAATGTCTTTAGTTTCCATTAACATTGTTAATTTTTTATGTATGAAATTCTGAAAACTCAAATTTGTAAAGAAGTTGATTTTTATGTCATTTTAACATATTTATAGGGTGCTAAGTTATATTTTAGACAAATTTGTAGTTTTATGCAAAATTTAAAGTAAATTTGAAGAAAAACTTTACCAAAAACATAATTAAATTTGTTGTCACTATTGTGCCTTCTGTTCTTATTTGTACATAACAATAAGGTTGTTAAACATATACTTAGATCTCCAGATAATTTTTGTTTCTTAATAATCACTTAGTTAGCTCTCATGAAAAGCATTTTGAGTTTATACTAGATTCAGAACCATTTTTTCAGATTTTATTATCTGCCTTGGATTAAGTTGATAAATTTATTTTATTGTTAAAGCTGTATTATCTAATGTTACTAGCTAAATAAAATGCTGGATTACAGATTGCAGGAATACATCTAATGTACATATTGTATTCATTCGGATTAGAAAATAATGCAAGAAAATAGATGTTCGGGTAATTTTGTCATTTAAAAATAGTTTTGTTCAGTAATTAATCAAAAATAAATATGTTAAAGCTGCATGATTATTCCAGATATCACACCTATTAAAACCTCCAACTACAGTAGGCTATAAATAAAATATAGTCAGGAATATTGGTGGCTGCCAATAGTTTTGATGGTTCATTATGAAAATCAGCATGGCCGATGGATTTGAAATTCCCACACCTGGTAACTTGAAGACACCCACACCCAGCATACAGGATTTCCTCTCAACACTAATGTTCAGGACATTAAGTCATTACTTCATACAGGTACAGTCATGTTTGTGTTTCCTTCCTCAGACAGTGTATTTTTTTTAATACTGATATTTCTTTGATGTGCCTGTTAAGGTCTTCATAGTCTAGGGGTCAATCAAGTGCATGTGTTTTAATGGAATTATTTAAAGGGGTAGAGGTACTCTGACTATCTTTGTTGTCTCTACATATATACCCGAGTACACACACTCAACTGAAAGTAAATATCTTCAGGAGTTTTATTTTGAAACATTTTGTTGTTTAATATGACATATTGCATTTGTACAAAACTATATGCAATATATATGCTTTTTGAGGTGTACATTATATTAGGTTGCACTGTAGAAACAACAGTTTCAGTGAGGTTGTCAGTTTATATCAGAATACACCAGATCCTGGTTGTCATAAAGACACATAGCTGGACACTTTTTGAAAAATGTATGTTATCAGTATAGGTAATACTATACCAAATAACTTCCGGCTGGGTCAAAGTTCGAGGTGCACCCAACTTTTGATAGAGAAGTGAAACACCACAAGTCCTGTGATTGGTTATAAATGTGAGTGTGTTGGTTGTAAAAAATAATAGTTTCATCTGGGTAAAATAAATGTGCAATTTTATTTCATCTAGTACCAATGTGTCAAGTAGCCTTGTGCTTGAAACATGTATGGGGTACCTGTAAAAAAAAGTACTCGAATTTTGTGCGAAACTAGGGTAGTCATAGACGCTACCCGTTATCTCAGAAACGAGCAGCTTGACCCGCATTTTTTTCTGATTCACATTAAGTGTAAGGGGTGGTAGTATTTATATCCGTGGCGTTTATGTCGGTTGATACGTTGCAGGTAGGAGTTTTAGCCGCATATGTTACTATTGTCGTCTATGGGATTTGATTTGGTAGTATACACCCTACAGGTAGTGATACCCAGCTTTTGGACTTCAGACATTTCTTTGACAATATAACTATAATTTATTGATCTAATGATAAAAAAATCTAAATAAGTCCAAAAAAACTTGAAGAATTCAGCAGTGAATCCATCAGACCCAGGGCTTTTTTCATTTTTCATATTTTAAAAAAATGATATCATTTCTGAATATTTTATTTCTTCTTCCAGTGCATTTGCTTCCTCGTTAGTTAGCTTATTATAATTAAGTCCATTTAATTTATCTATAATCTCGCCACTTACTTCACCTGAGGGCGCAGAGTACAGTTTTTATATAAAATGTTTGGGTTTCTAAAAGAATTTGTTTCTGATTTGTTATTTCTTCACCATTTTCTAACTCTAGTCTTGATATTAACTTGCTGTAATAATTTCTCGATTCCATATTGCAGAAGTATTTCGTTGGCTTTTCTCCCTCTTCAACCCATTTCGCTCTTGATCTTATATAATGTCCCTTTAATTTTTCTTCTCTTAATTTCTCTAGTTGTATTTTTTCTTTCTTCTATTATATTTATATTAGTCATTTCTTCGTTGCATTCTAATATTCTAATTTCGTCACATATTTGTTTTTCTAATTCATTTTGTTTCTTTTTCTGTAAGCAGAATATGAAATCGTTTTGCCTCTTATTTCCATTAATAAAATTCATAAAAAAGTTGGTCATTTATTACGAATTGTATCGCTTCATTGGGTATTGTACTTATACTTTCTCTTAAATAGACAGGAACTGCGAATTACGTTTTCACATTTTTAACTGTATTTTTTAATAACTTTTATATATTCTTTATCTCTTAACAATGCGTTGTTAAATTTAAATTCCTTTTTCAACCTCACTTATTTTCAAGTGGGCAACTACACCAGAATGGTCAGATCGGTAACTATTTTCGATTACAATTTTTTGTACGTGTGGTATTAAATTATTTGAAAGTAAAAAGAAGTCTAGTCTGGCTTGTTTTGCTGGATTTTTCTTCCTCCATGTATATCGTTTTAAATTTGGATAAAATTCTCTAAACGGATCTTTTAAATCTAACATTTCTGCCATTTCTATAATTATATTACGTGAATTAGGATTATTAATATATTTATAGTGTTTGGTATCTAATTTCTGATTCAGTGCCAAATTAAAATCGCCACAAACTATATATTTATCAGTTTGGAAATCTTCTAAATTGTTAAAAATATTTTCATAAAATTTAGGATTATCTCTATTTGGTCCGTATAAGGTCGTAAGAATAATTCTCTCTCCTTCTATAGTGATATCTATCAATATGAAGTTGCCCGAATTGTCTTTTTCTATTTTGTGTATTTCGTATTCAAAGTTATTATTAAACATAATGGCTACTCCTGTTGCATTTCCAACGTAAGAATTAAACACACATTTATATCCCCATTGTGTTTTTATATATGGTTCTAGTTCTACCCTGAAGTGGGTATCTTGCAGACAATAGATATTATAATTTTTACATTTTAAGTAATTAAGTACGTCTTGACGTTTTTTAGGATCTCCTAGTCCCTGACAGTTTATCGTCATTATTTTTACACACGCCATCTTAAATGATTAAGGTTACTCTTTTATAGGTGGAATTTTCTATATTTCGAATTTGGTTATACTGAATCTGATATGTGGCACCATTCCCTACTCAGATAATACTACTACTGTATGCAAAATTCGAGGATTGGCTATAAAGCTTGACGTGCCTTTGACAAAGATAAATAGAAGTTTGTAAAAATACGTGAAGAACAGATAGAAATGGAAAAGAAGTGTTGAATACAAAAAAAGTATTAAACAAATCCACACCCTTGCAAACATCGACATGCGTATTCAAACACAGAGAACACAGCAGTGAATACAAACACACACATTCACACACTACACTAAATACAATAAAAAACAAAGGTATTATCATGGGGAATTAACTCCCCCAACCCCAAAATGTTTGATAGGTTATATAACCAGAAGGAATCAAAACTTAATTTAAACCAAATAAATTAAAATATCAATCGTTCGTCTGACACCCATATTCAGTGGTGCATAAATCCAAGAATGGAATTAAATATCTACATGGGCACTGATAATGAATATAACTGAATTTAGGATATACATGTATATATACATACATACATATTACATATATACATAAATATTACAGGGCTTCTAGAAAATGGTAGCCCCACTCGCGTGTTGGCGATTCTCATGGTAGGGTTATTAAGTAATTGCTTAGACCATTGGATTTCCAAAGTTGGCTAATCAATTTTGAAAATGATTAAACCCTTCACTAATGAATATTAAAAAACAACAACAAAAAACAACAACAAAAAAAAAAACAAAAACACCTAGAAGCTCTGTAAATATACAAACATACGTACGTACACACACACGTACGCATGTACACACGCACGCATGCATCATGCATACATACATACAAATATAACATACATACTCTCATACATATGTGCATACATACACATAAATATATACACTTAATTAGACATGGATACACTTGATTACACTTAAATACACTCATATATACAAATAACAATAAGCACACACACACACACACACACACACACACACACACACACACACACACACACACACACACACACATATATACATATATACATATACAGACACACGCATATATATATATGGATATACACATAAATACATATATATATATATATACACATAAATACATATTGTGACGGTACATGCTCTTAATTTCTTTTCGCCTTTGGCGATATTAATTGTTTTAGAGGGCCGTGTGCAGTTCCAAATGCACTTAGCCCAGGTGGACACCTTGTTACGTAATACCTTCGCGCGACCGTGCATCCCAATATGCACTTAGACTAGGTTTGGAGGCCAGGTGGCCAGTAGTTACGTAATACCTCCGCGAGTACGGTTTTTACAACCGTGATTTTGGCGACTAGGCGTCATTGAGTCTGACCATCTGAGGAAAAAAATACCGCTTGGTCGCGGTGGAAATAGCACTTGTAGGGATTCGGTGCCGCGATGTACCCCCAGGCGATATTTGGATATTTTAATAAATAGCTAGGGTTTTAGAGCTATCGGGGAGAAACATAGGAAGGCTTCCAGGGATCGCTATCCGCCCGGACTGGTAAATAATTTTATTTCTGCTCTGTGTATAACCTTGATGTGATTGATGTGACTTTAAATATTTTAATACTGTATTATACCAATATTATTTAGACGGTGCTGCCGGTCATCTGACGCAGTATACTGTAGGCTCACCGTTCTGATATATATATATATATAAAGCTTATTCAGTCATCCTAGAGGACCTAGGTAAACTGTAGGTTATTGTCTTTATTGTGATAGGTACCAGTATTAATTCTGTATTACAAGGTTACTGAATGAGTAGTTAAGGGTTAATTAAAAATTAACCAGTTAGGAATAGAGTTGTAATTCCTTTATTAATTAAATTCTCCTGGAAACGTTTCTCAATTATCACACGTTATTGAACGAGTAGTAAGGGTTAATTAAAAATTAACCAGTTAGGAATAGAGTTGTAATTCCTTTATTAATTAAGTTCTCCTGGAAGCGTTTCTCAATTATCACACGTGTGGGTGTTGTGTCACGGTGAAGTGATTAGCATATTGTGTAAACTAGACACCTAGAGATTAACTAATTAAGTGATCAGTTCTGGGTTGTTATTATTTGTTGTTGTTAATTAACTACTGCGGCAGTACATTTGTCAGCGTAGGTTAATACAGATTCCAAAGTGTATTGTGTTTTTGTTGTGTTTTCTAGTGAACTAAACGTGCTATAATAATATATACTTTATATAAGATCTTATCTCTGATCATACCTAGACGAGCCAGCGGGTATAACTGCCTGTTACAGAGAGATCTAATAGATATACAATTAGGAGAGATATTTGGGACAATCGGGTTTCATTCCGTTACGGGTATTATAGGATCCCAGTGACACATGATAGGATTAAACGAATTTGCTGCACTGATATTTGCGCCACGCTCTTGTACATATTGACTCACACGTGTATCTGGACGACAACTCACTCAATCGTCAACTGATTGCCTCACACATAGTTGCACGCGCTTGGGTTTGTGCGCGAGTACTCTAATACCATAATGTTTTTTTCATGGAATTTAGCCTATGTAAGCACTATTCATGCAAAACCCCACAGCTACATGAACACACATTCACAAATACACATATACAAATATACACGAATAACACACGTGCATCTATCCTCACATATATACACGCATATAGACAATGTACATATACACATAAACACACATACATATATATATATATATATATATATATATATATATATATATATATATATATACATACATACATACATACATACATACATACATACACACACAGACGCACATATATGGGAAATAGATGAATTAGCGAACGAACGAATGAGTGAAAGAATAAGAACTAAATAACTGAAAATTGATTTAGAACAGTAATACGTTTTGAAAAGAAAAAAAAATACAAATGTGTAACATTAATTTGTCGAATAACACACACACACACACGCGCGCGCGCGCGCATACATACAGCATGCCTACATACATATTATACACCGTGACACGCACACACACACACACACACACACACACACACACACATATAAACATGTACGTCATCGCGTTCATGTAGAATATCACTGATAAATGATATGGTGATAAAATAAGGAAGCGTAACTTACGTTTAGTATGTTTAGACTTTCATGTTTGTATATTACGTTTTAACATTGTTTCACTAACGATTCAAGCGGTAGAGAGTGATACAAGACAGAACTTACCTAACCCACGATGCTATCACAAACAACTCAGACTAGGTTCAGGAATTGTGCATCCATGTGTTTTTGCTGTTTCTTTTAAATGCTAGAACACTGAGATGTGTGTCCAGGACAGCTTGGTTGAACTTTAATGAGATATAAGCACGAAAATAAAGTTGAACTGAACTGAACTAGAACATGTCTTAATGATGCTACTTTCAATTTACCTACCGGCCTCAATGGCGCAGTGGTTAAGCCATCGGTCACCAGGCTGGTGGGTACTGGGTTCGGATCCTAGTCGAGGAATGGGATTTTTAATCCAGATACCAACTCCAAACCCTGAGTGAGTGCTCCACATGGAAAACATTCTTTGTGATCGTACTAAATTTCTGTACACATGTAACCCCTACTGACGTCAAACATAATGGGTTCCAATTCTAGCCACATGTAAAGCGCCCCTATTATGGGAAGGGTCTACATGGAAATATAATTAAGTAGATAAAACGCAAAACAATTTATTGCAATTTATTAAATTGTATTTACACAAACAAGAAAATCATTTTTGGATTATCAAAGCTAAATACAGTTTTGGTTGGTTGGCTCTTATTTATTCTTTAACACTCGGATATTATGTTCCATTAAAAATAATAATAATAATCACAAAAAGAGAGAAAGAAAGAAAAAAAGAAAGAGAACGAGAGAAAGAAATTACAATACTTACGATAAAATTTAATAACAAAACACACAAGTGACTGAATAATTTGATTTATAAAACAACAATAACCGGGGCCGAAACGACTGGGGCCGAATGTGTAGCGGGGCAGAAACGTCTCGAAAGCATTAGATACATATTACTAGTATTCGAATCCGGGTCGTTTCGCCCTAAAACCATTTCGAACTCTGCGTTGTTTCGCCCTTAGTCCTATTCACCCTGGGTTGGTTCGCCCAAAATCTCATTCGTACCGAATCGTTTAACCTCAGCTGGGTATGTAGTATATTTAATAAGAAACCACAGCACATCAGTAGTGTGCAGTGTGACTGTTCATAAATTAATTATTAATGTGAATACATTGTCTGTATATTATCTAAGGCCTGTGCGTATTTCATGTATATGGCTTGAGTAAATGATACTGGAAATAAACAAAATTATAATATTATTTTTATCTGTAAATATAAACACGCAATGTGTGACATCTAAAAATCAATGGATATAGGACAAATCAATGAATAAATGTACTTTATTAACAAAATAAAAAGTATTGCGAATCGAAAAATGGGGCGAAACGACTCGGTTTGACGTACGAATCAACCCTGTTCAAAACGACTCGGGTGAACTAGTAATAAGGGCGAAACGACCTGTTACCATATTATTTTGTTAATTGCAAACTTAAACATTTCATCAATGTGTTATATAACAAAATATCAGAGTGAAAGGATTTATTAGAAATTACTCCTGTATGCAGAAGTCCTTGCCGAAGTGATGATAGCTGAGTACCTCGCCCCTGGTTTCATTGAAAACTGGTCTGGTAGACGTGTTCAGAATAACGCTTCCCGCCGAGGCCAATTGTTTGATTGGTATCACGGTTCATCGAAAAGGCACCGTGACACTAGCTGTACTTGAAAGACTTTTACCGATAGCTGCTGGTTGAACACGCATCATGACAGGTATGGCAAAGAAAGGATTGCTTGGCTAGTGTCGCGATTCTCTGATCCATCTAGAACTCGTTCCGCCTAAATTATTATAATCCAAAGGTTGTAATAACCAACTACGCAAGCGCTGCAATTGTTGGTCCTTTTCGGTGGTTTTCCATTTGATATTTGATGTATCACCAGTTCGAGGGAAATATAGCTAATAACACAGACGGGACCGATAATTTAGTTCGAGCGAAGCCTTATAGTCGACTCTGGACGTATTCGACCCATCATCAGTTACACGTTACGGTGTGATCGACCCTTCCGAGGTCGAGCCAACCAGATTCAACTGTGTATATATATATATATATATATATATATATATATATATATATATATATATATATATATATATATATATATATACAGTGTACCCTCGATTTATTGCCCCCCGATTTAACGCCAACCTCGCATACTGCCAACTTTCTTTAAAGTACCGTTTTCATTCATGTTTATTTCCCTCGATATAACGCCACCCTCGATATCCGCCATCCGCCAACGACGTTTTTGAACCGAACTCCATTTAGCCATTATAATTCCCTCAATTTTGCCGCCAATGGTCTGGTCACAAAGTTGATTATAGTGACATAATTACTAGCGATCTGTTGATTGGGGAAATCCTAACACCGTTGTACACTGGCAGTACACACTGAATCTGTTTTTGTTTATTGTGTAGCAATTAACGGATGTAAGTGCTAGAATTGTTTAGGCAGGCGCGGTGTTTGTGTCCAATCAACACTCGGTATAGAAAGAACAGCCACTATAGTGATCACGTGACAGAGGGGTGCATTAGATTCATTATTTCAATCGCGGATTGTTACGTCAGGTCTTTGAAGTGCTGGCAGCAACGACTCAAGTTTAATTAATAAACAAACTTTAGGTAAGTTTTATTATGCTCAAGCATATTTTGACCATGGCCTCGTGTTAAGTTGCTATTTAGCTTTGGCATAAATACGACGACACCGGTAACGCATTTTATTACAGCAGCATTCTATACTTTCCAGTTTCAAATATGCAGCCAATCCGACCAGTCGTTGTTGAGTGCGCTGTGCAATTACCCCCCCCCCCCCCCCCCCCCCCCACACCTGGGGGGATTAATTGCAACCTATGGAAACCTAATAGAATACCGCGTCTCGTACACCGGGTCACGGGCAACCGTGACTTTGGTGTACGGAGACAGGATACCGAAGAAAGGAAGGTGGAGGAAAAGGAGACGTGCGCCAGCGGCGGCGCAGGGGGAGTCAAAACCGGTGGCTAAACCGCCGGCGACGACTTCTTCTGTTGGACCGCCCAACGCCGCCCAACCTAGGAAGAAGACCAAGATGGAAGAGGTTCCGGCCCCGGATGTCTCGGCTTCTATCCCTCAGGAAAAGGACGAACTGGACGAACTGGACACAGCCATCTGCGTCACACCGTTCAACCGGCCACCTGCACCTGAACCTACTCAAGCGCCTCCGGACGTGTCGCCGATCCAGTCGTCGACACCCGTTGAGTCGCAGGCCCGGAAGGGGACAGTTGTGAAGAGGAAGGCGACCACTCCTCCGAGTGCTACTCCAGCCAGGCCAAGTCGCCCCTCTCAACCGCCGCAGCAGGAGACGAAACCAGTGGAGCAGTGGTCACTGCAGGCCGGCCGACTCCAACAGCGTTATCAACAACTGGTGAAGACGAACCTCAAGGACGCACGCCAACTTATCAGCTTACCAAAAGAAGAAGCATACCAACCTCTACCAGACGGACTGAACGAGGGGGAATTCGCAGTACACCGACTCAGGATGCAGGAGGGACACAACGCAGTTTGCGTCACCATCCGCCGGAACGGAAGACACAACCAAGGACTGCTGCTACCGGAGATGGACAACCCGACTTTACATCGAGTCCTGAAAACCGTCGCGGGTCCTCACTACCGCTCCATCACCAGGACACTAGCAGGCTCCGCTTACCGGCAGTTCCTCCCACATCTTGAGATCACCGACTACATCGGAACCCACTAGACGCCAACCTTTGCTAGGACAGGTAACAACCTCCTTTATTGGGCTAGTTAGACTTTAAAGGTTTTCGAAGCAGTTCAAAATTCTTATATTTATTTTTTTATAAGTAGTCTAACGCATTTTATTTCGGCGCCCGTTCAATTGCTCAAAATCACCTTAAAAACCTTTTGGCTGAGCAGTCTTAACTATTTTGGGTCAACTTTTAGAGTCCAGACATGTCTTTGGATGCAGTTACTCTTTGTAGACTTAGGTATTTGTCAGGCTTCACCGAGGAATCGAAATTCAGCCAATCAGAGCACGGCTCCCACTCGGTGTTACTTAAAGTTTGCGAAGTGTCTGCTATTTGGTCCGCGCTCGCGTTGACTTTACTAAATGGCTTTTTTCCAAATTCCGCCCACCTCAAACTTAGCCCCCCCCCCCCCCCCCCCCCCCCCCCCCCCCCGAAACCCCCCTGAGCCGGAGTTAATCACTGGCGATCAACAACTGGTGAGACGAAAAGCCGTGGTGGGCGTGCCTTACCAACCTTTCTGTCTACCAGACGATAGGGGCACGTTAATTGAGTTGCCCAACGCAGTTGCCCACTTACCGCCAGAACTTCCCGCCCCGGAGGTGGTCACTGGCGATGTCAGAGGCTAGATCCGGGGCGGGCGTGCCTGAACCCTAGTGGATAGGGGCACGTTAATAGAGTTGCCCATTGCCCATTACAGCAGAATGAATTTAAAAACGCGAACAACCTCCTTTATCGTATTAGACGCGGTTAAAAAAAGAGAAATTTTTTTATAAGTACTCGAAGGATAAATACAACCTTCAAAGTCAATAAGATATAGCCAATCACTTTGGCTTCAGTCCGACTGTTTTGGCCTATCCGTGTAAAACGAAGGACAGTTGGCGATATTCTTACTTCAAAAGGAAAGGTGGGAAGATGAAAATTGTCGAACCGGCTTTCCGGTGTTACTAAAACTGAAATTGGCAAAAAACACCATTTTCCAAATGCATTGGTTTGTCTTCATGCAAAGGTTCAGCAATGCCCGTGCTCAAAATGTCCCTATTACAGATGAAATTCTGAGAGTTAAAGCCAGGTCCTTTGGTGATGAACTAAACATTTCTGACTCCGCGTATTATAAAAAAAAATAAGTTTGGTAGTAAACCCAAGGCACCCTCACTATACCGCCAACTCGATATAACGCCAAAATTATTTTGGAACATTGGTTGGCGTTAAATCGAGGTTATACTGTATATATATATATATATATATATATATATATATATATATATATATATATACACACACACACACACACATATATGGGAAATGGATGAATTAGCGAACGAACGAATGAGTGAATGAATAAGAACTAAATAACTGAATATTAATTTATAACAGTAATACGTTTTGAAAAATATAATAACATACAGTACAACGGATAATGTAAGGCACATTCGGTTACTGTTGACAGTCAGTCATTGAGATAATGCGTTTGATTCTGACGTCCGACCTTATTTTGGCAAACACGACGCCGTGTTTCGTCCATGCCGACTCAGTGTTCTCGTGTGTTTTTACCTTTTGCAGGAAAATGTAATTGCCATTCGTTAAATTCTCTCTGGTTTCTTTCCCGGTACCTTTAAGTTGACGACGGTTTTTTAATGCTTGTATTTTATGTCTCCTCGCAAAACGAATTTTAGAATGATAGGCCGTGGTTTGTCTTGGTGAAAAGTACCCAGTCTGTGGGCGATGCTTACATCAAGGACGGAAACGTCCATCCCAATGGACTTGAGAACCCCCAGCGACTTGTCTATAGTGACATCAGATGTTTCTTCTTTGTTCTCATCAGCGACCCCGAATAACCTGATACTGTCTTTTCTCGTGTACTGTTCCAAATTATTTGTGCGTGTTAGTGCCAGCTTTGCAGTAAATTCAAACTCATTTACTTTTTGCTCAGTGGTTTCAATTCGTTTTTTGAGCTGGACGTTTTCAGTTTTTAACATATCGTTTTCTTGTTCAAGGCTAAACATTCTGTTTTCCAATTTTTCAATGTTTTCATCTAGCTTAGCACAAATATCAATTTTCATAATTTCTAGGTGTTTTTTTCAGATCTTCTTTTGATATGGATTCGGAGAGTTTTAAATTCAATGCTTGCTGTTGCTCTGTAAGCCGCCTTAGTTCCAGCATTATGTCTTGTAACGTTGTCTGTACCTGTTCATTACTGGCAGTCGCACTTACAGTTGTGAATGACACAACATTTGACTGGTCTTTAATTTACTCTGTTGATTTCACTCTCTTACTTACCGGCAAAAGCCTACTTCCTTACTTGGTTGACGGAGTGTTTCTTGCGGTGAATTATTATGGCTTGAATCACTGCTGTCGAGTTTTTTCTTTTGTCCCTTTTGTCGTTACTTTTGTTCGTGTTTAGTCAAGATGAAAACCGGTATAAACGCAGAAAAGTTAATACAAATGGATTGTGAGCTGTATTCACCGGTTGTAACAACTTGAGATAGTCGACTAACAAACTGGGGTTGGGGCTTGGGTACGCTCAGTTCAGTTACATGTTCTTAATATATGAAGTTTTGTTTTAAATATAAATATATATAGTTTTTAACAGCAGACTGAGATCAAGTTTGCACGTACTACATTATAGAACTAACTTACACAACCAGTCTGTTTAAAACTTGTAAAAATCTTCAGACAAGTACACACAGCAAGTCTCTAGCTGCGGAGCTCTCCAAAACACGTCCGCTCTGTTCGAAAGCCAAGCCCACGTTTTTTAAATTATTAAATTATGAACTTTGTTACACTTACAAAATAAATGTAGTAGTATTTCTGGATAATTGCTACAAAAGCTACAAGCATTAGTATCAATATAATAAATCATGTGTAAGAATTTGTTAGGCGCCAGGATTCTGTGAAAAATTCTACATTGAAACCATGCTAAAGAAAGGGATAGTATAAAACGTTTCCCATTCCTGTATATTATATATAAACCCCTCATTTTCATATTTTATTTGTGCTTTTAGTATTATTATTCTAGTATTTAGTATATCGTATATATGTTTGCAGCCACTTTTGTCGTTTAACAACATGCTTAGTTTAAATAGAAATATAGGATTTTTTTATGATGTAAAAATATCATCCGTTAAGTTGTTTAAGTTATGTATAAAGGATTTAGTGGCATTTATTAATGAAGCATATTTAAAAAACTTCGTAGGTATGTGATATTTTGATATGAAATCTGCGTATTTTAGGAAGTCTCCTTGTTCATTCAAGAGATCACCTATAAATATGATACCAGTTTTGGGATATTTGTAATATAAAATAATTTTTTATCTATACATATATATTTCACTGTCGTACCAAATATTAATACCTGAAATGACATCTATATTTCGTGGTTGTTGTTTTTGTTGTATCTGTAACCAGCTGTGTAATGTACTCCAGAACTTACTTAACTCATTGTACGTTTTTTGTTTGTTTGTTTTGGGTTTTTTTTGTACATAATATACAAATGTACACGCTCACTAAGTGTTGTTAGATGAATAAGAATTCATGAATTTCAGGCTGCAATATAACCTGTGACGCGGGCGAACTACAAAGCCCGACTGTAGCGGGTGTTTTTATGCAGGTGATGTTATTGTGAGAAGCATGCTTTCACAGATTTACATTCATTGCAAATTATGTTTTGTTTAACGACACAATTAACACACATCGATTTATTAATCATCGGCTGCTGGATGTCAATCATTTGGTAATTATGAGTTATTCCAATGGTTACACCGACGGGGATCGCTCCTAGACCGGCAGCACGTAAGGCGTGGGCTTTACCACTGGGTTACGTCTCGCCCCTTGCAAATTAATTGTAGTTTTTCTACCAAATCTATGCGGGAGAAAGTATTAAAACCTTAATTAGAAAACAATTTATTATATAATTATGGAAAATGTTCCTCTCCAAGGTGATGAACAAACATTTTCAAGAAATTATTTAATTGGTCATTCATAAACGTTAAGAGACAATTTGCAAAATTATGGTGTGTCACAAATTACAACAATTTATATATTTTACAACTGGT
The DNA here is from genome assembly GCF_016097555.1 of Gigantopelta aegis. Taxonomy (NCBI): domain Eukaryota; kingdom Metazoa; phylum Mollusca; class Gastropoda; order Neomphalida; family Peltospiridae; genus Gigantopelta; species Gigantopelta aegis. The sequence goes on along the minus strand of NC_054708.1, from coordinate 80,502,642 downwards.
TTGGTACCATTGTATTTGATGTACAGGAATTTTTATTGTCGTGTATATAATATAAATATAAATAGATTTAAAATGCTGCCAATCACTAGTAAAAATAACCAAAGGTTGGTTGGTTCGAATCCCCTGAGTGGAGTTTGATTTGTGTCTTACATACATGTGGGATGCTTGTTAAAAGACTATTTCGTAATTCAAGTGATCTAGCTCAGTCCGTAACACGCTAGCATGATTAGCATGATGTGCTTTGGGCGTAGGAACAAATCCATTCAGTGGATCCAATGTCCGTCCCAACCAGTACTCCACGACTGGTATAGTAAAGGCCGTGTAAAGTATAAAATACCTTTTGGCTGCTAATGGACAAATGTAGAATTTTCTCTTAGACTATAATATGTTAGATTATGAAATGTTTTTCATTCAGTATCTGATTAGAAGAAATCAGTGTGCTCTGATTGTGCTGTTAAATACACCCCAACACCCCCCCCCCCCCACAAACCTATACACCCTCCCCATAAACCACCAACAAAAAACAACCCCAAAAAACCTCAGCAAAAAAACAAAACAAAAAACAAAAACAAACGACGACAATTCCCCACTAACAGCAACACACAAACCTACAACTTTAACGGCAATTCAGCTTGAAAATGGCATTACGCAACTAATGCTCCGCTATGACATTCTTCAACGAAGCCTTTATAATACTGATTTGACCTACGTCCCACCGTCCGTCCGTCCGTCCACCTTTCCCTTGACGAACATCTCTTCCTAGAATTTGTACTGAAGCGTTCTAAAACTTGGTGCAAATATTTTCTGGGATGGTCTCTACAATCTAATGTATAGGTATATATCAAAACATTTTATTTAAAGAAACAAATTTAAAAATGAACTTAAAAGTAGATGTCTAACATTGCAAATTCTATTACATAATAGTTTTCACTGGATTGTTACGAAACTTGGTAGAGTGATTCTGTGGGGTCGTGTTTAATATACAATGTTTTTATACACTGTTTATCATCAAGTATTCTTTAATTTAGTAACAGTTGTATTACAGGCTGCAACTTTACTTGTCATGCCGGTTTCAAACCAAAGCCTGACTGCTGTGGGTGTGATGTGATCGCGAATGAAACTACAGAAATGACACAATCTGAAGGTGATGTTATTCTAGGAAACAGATTTACATAGGTTTAATTTCATTACATAGTAAATGTCTCATGACTAATATTCCATCCGTAAAGACTGTACGAGTGGCAATTAAGCATTTCGTACACAGTGTAAAGTATTATATGTTTATATTAAGAATTTCGTACGCAGTGTAATGTATTACGTGTTTATATTAAGCAATTCGTACACATTGTAAAGTATTATGTGTTTATATTAAACAATTCATACCCAGTGTAAAATAGTATGTGTTTATATTAAGCACTTCGTTAACATTGTAAAATATTATATGTGTTTATATTAAGCAATTCGTACACATTGTAAAGTATTGTGTGTTTATATTTCATATATATATATATATACTGTCAAAAAAGAAACGCATAGGCGAAATATTCATGGAATTATCCCTTTAATACAAAATGGCATAATTTCGTTATTGGTGATCGTATCACAGTCAAATTTAACATGAGTATGTGACAATGTTCATGCTATAGACTGACTGCAGTGGAGACGTTTTTGTCACCAAACAGCGTCGCACGAGGGCGTTGAAATCAGTACCTTGAGTGGCCACCAGCAGTAGCAATCACTGCGCGACATCTCCTTGGCATAGACTGAATGAGTCTCTGAATCCGTGGAATCCTAGCCCATTCTTCCTGCAGTGCATGTGACAGTTACGGAAGCGTCTGAGGCTCCGGGTCAAGCTGGCGTACAGGTCTGTCCAATTCGTCCCATAGGTGTTCAATAGGGTTGAGATCTGGCCACCTTGTTGGCCATGGCAGGACATTAATGTTCTCATTCTGTAGGTGTCACGGGGATCCTATAATACCCGTAACTGAATAAAACACGATTATCCAAATATCTCTCCTAACTGTATATCTATTAGATCTCTCTGTATAGGGCAGTCTAATACCCGAGTAGCTCGGCTCTAGGTATAAACAGAGATAAGATCTTATATAAATATATATATATATATATATATATATATATATATATATATATATATATATATATATATATATATATATATATAGCACGTTTAGTTCACTAGAAAACACAACAAAACACAATACACTTTGGAATCTGTATTAACACTACGCTGACAAATGTACTTGCCGCAGTAGTTAATTAACAACAACAATATAATAACAACCCAGAACTAATCACTTAATTAGTTAATCACTAGGTGTCTAGTTTACACAATATTCTAATCACTTCACCGTGATACAACAAGCACACGTGTGATAAATGAGAAACGCTGCCAGGGGAACTTAATTAATAATGGAATTACAACTCTATTCCTAACTGGTTAATTTTTAATTAACCCTTAACTACTCATTCAGTAACCTTGTAATACAGAATTAATACTGGTACATATCCCAATAAAGACAGTAACCTACAGTTTACCTAGGTCCTCTAGGATGACTGGCTAAACTTTAATATTTTAGAACAGTGAAGCCTACAATTTTCTTCGTCAGATTACCGGAGACACTTTCTAAATAATATTGGTATAATACAGTATTAAAATATTTAAAGTCACATCAATCACATCAAGGTTATACAACAGAGCAGAAATATATTTACCAGCCCTGACGGACACGTTCCCCGGGAGCCTTCCAAATGTTTCTCACCGATATATCTAAAATCCTATCTATTTATTAAAAAAATCTCAGAGACAGCGAATATCGCCTGGGGACACAACGCGGTACCTCAACTATCATGTGATATTTCCACAACTCCCAGAGTCGGTATATTTTCTTAGATGGCCAGACTTACTGTCGCCAGTTCGCTAGCAATACCCCGATCATAAACCGCACTACCGGAGTTATTACGTAACTACTGGCCACATGGCCTCCACATCTGATCTAAGTGCATATTGGGACGCAGCTCTACCACCGTCGCGCGGGGGTATTACGTTACCAAGCTGCACACGGCCCTCTAAAACAATTAACATCGCCACAGGCGAAAAGATAAGAACATGTTCCGTCACAGTAGGAAATACATTGTTACACGTGCAGTATGCGGCCTGGCATTGTCCTTCTGAAAGAGTTCTCTCTGTCGATCCAAAATGGGAAGCATATGACGGCGAAGAATTTCATTCCGGTAGCGTACAGCTGTCAGGTTGCTTTGTACGAACGCAAGTTCACTTCTTCCGGTGTAGGAGATGGCTTCCCACATCATGACACTCCCTCAACCGAATCTGTCAACTTTGGCGACGCAGTTGTTGGCAAAACGTTCAATGCGGCGTCTGTAAACACGTTGTCGTCCATTATGTCGCCGTAGAAGGAAACGTGACTCGTCGCTGAACCATACTCGCCGCCAGTTTCCCAAGTTCCAGCCCTGTACATTCGTGCACCAGCGAACACGTAAATGTCGATGTTGACGTCGCAGGACGGGGCCAACATACGGTCTCCTAGCCCGTAAACCAGCTTCTCGTAGTCGGTTCGAATGGTTTGTGCAGACACCCTTCTTACACCAGGTATGCGTCCAGCAGTGTTCGTTGCTGTGGCAGTTCGGTGACGCAAGTGCAGAACCCGGATGTAGCGATCTTGTGCTGCAGTTGTTATGCGAGGTCTTCCACTTCGGGGCCGGTTTTGAGCTGATTGAAACTGCTGGTATCTGTCCCAGAGACGTGAAATGGTGCTCTGATGCATGTTCATGTGGCATGCGATTTCTCACTGCGATTCACCTAACTGGAGACGGCCTATTGCATTGTTTTGATTCGGCAGGCTTAGTCTTGGCATCTTGTAACTCGTCTACGTCGAAATGAAAATGAGGCATCATTGCGAGCATTGCAGCTTTAAATACCCATCACTACCCAAATCTTTACCCCGAGTTTTATGTGCATTCGCCAAAATCTGACCATTTCACGCCGATTTCCTGCAATTGTCGCAAAACGTGCCACAACGTGCGTTAAATTTGTTTTAGGGTGCATTTGGGCATGCTGTCCCATTCCAGGAACATTAAGAAACATGGTCATTCATCAACATTGAACAAAAAGACGATATTTTGTAAAATCAAACACTTCTTTTTTTCCCCCATCACCTATGGGTTTCTTTTTTGACAGAGTATATATATATATATATATATATATATATATATATATATATATATATATATATATATATATATATATGTGTGTGTGTTATTACCAGAGTGTTTTTCAGTATCGTCAATATTATATATTAGGAATAAAACTTATATTATGCCAGGATAATACATTATTTTTATTCCTAATATATGATATTGACGATACCGAAATACACGAGGGTAATAATCTCTTTATTATATAATCTCAAACTTAATACAACATGTTTTTGTAAACTGTACACGCAACTTTAATTCTAGATATTCAAATGACGTAGAAATTTGTGGCACGGTGTACTTTTGAATGGAAATGACGTCAAACTTGAATGACGTCATTTTGGGTGTCCTTACATCAAAATAAACTAGAGCTTATATATATATACACATATATATTTATCATATAATATCTTACATTTTCAGTGCAATCAAAGTATGTGATATTTTTCAGATCACATACTTTAAGAATTTGATAACTTTGCAAATTAGATGTAAATGAATCAAGGTCACTGCACTAGGTTTATTAACATTTAAGCAAACATACTTGGGTGACACTCCATAATTGACGTATGCATACATAGTCATCAAATAAAAACATTTCAATGGCAATCTGACAATGAAAGCTGTCCAGCGTTCAGAACACATTTCCATTCAAAAATACACCGAGCCACATATTCTTATATCATTTGAATATCTAGTAATGGCGGACTGGAATTAAAGTTGCGTGTACAGTTTACAAAAACACTTTGTATTAAGCTTGAGCTTATGTGATAAAGAGATTATTACTCTCGTGTAATTCGGTATCGTCAATATCATATATTAGGAACAAAAATAATGTATATATACATATATACATATATATATATATATATATATATACATATATATATATACATATATATACATATATATATATATATATATATATATACATACATACATACATACATACATATATACATACATTCATACATTCATACATATATATATATATATATATATATAGTTTATATTGCCAAACGTGTATAATGTGTTTACATATTTTGTACTATTGATTTTACATGTCACGTAGGAGACCGGTCCATCACGTATTAATATATCCATGTATGTATTTTCTTATATCATGTTGCATATGTTGTATCTTTTTTAAATTAGCAAATAATGTGTTGTGCTGTTATGTTGTGGTTTTGTTTAACATCAGAACAGAACACAACTTTATTACACCCATGCCGTTAGGCAATGACATATGGGGAAACATGAACAAAAATGTTTTACATGACAAGATAGGACAGGGTTTACAGGAGACTATTAAATAATAAATATTATTAGTAAATAATATATAAATGCATATATACAATAATACAATACCTCAAGTGGTGTAGTATATATTGATACAGATA
>NC_054708.1:80404379-80496809 GCF_016097555.1 Gigantopelta aegis | reverse complement strand
CAGAACATTTTAAAACATCAGTATTATGGAACTATCACCACAATTTATCACAGAACATTTTAAAACATCAGCATTATCGAACTGTCACCACAATTTATCACATAACATTTTAAAACGTCAGCACTATCGAACTGACACCACAATTTAGCACAGAACATTTTAAAACATCAGTATTATAGAACTATCACCACAATGTATCACAGAACATTTTAAATCGTCAGCTTTATAGAACTGTCACCATAATGTATCACAGAATATTTTAAAACATCAGTATCATGGAATTATCACCACAACGTATCACAGAACATTTTAAAATATCAGCATTATAGAACTGTTACCATAATGTATCAAAGAACATTTTTAAAAATATTATAGAACTATCACCACAGTGAATCACAGAACATTTTAAAACGTCAGCATTATCGAACTGTCACCACAATTTATCACATAACATTTTAAAACGTCAGCATTATCGAACTGACACCATTTTAAAACGTCAGCATTATCGAACTGTCACCACAATTTATCACAGAACATTTTAAAACGTCAGTATTATGGAACTATCACCACAATTTATCACAGAACATTTTAAAACATCAGTATTATAGAACTATCACCACAATGTATCACAGAACATTTTAAAACGTCAGCTTTATAGAACTGTCACCATAATGTATCACAGAACATTTTAAAACATCAGTATTATGGAATTATCACCACAACGTATCACAGAACATTTTAAAACGTCAGTATTATAGAACTATCACCACAATTTATCACAGAACATTTTAAAACATCAGTATTATGGAACTATCACCACAATTTATCACAGAACATTTTAAAACATCAGTATTATAGAACTATCACCACAATTTATCACAGACATTTTAAAACCAGAAACATGTTGGGCTGAATTTACAAAGCCTGTTTATGTCTTACACGCGTGTAACTACGTACGTGTGCAACTCTTAAACACCTGTTTATGTCTTACACGCGTGTAACTACGTACATGTGCAACTCTTAAACACCTGTTTGTCTTACACGCGTGTAACTACGTACATGTGCAACTCTTAAACACCTGTTTATGTCTTACACGCGTGTAACTACGTACATGTGCAACTCTTAAACACCTGTTTATGTCTTACACGCGTGTAACTACGTACATGTGCAACTCTTAAACACCTGTTTATGTCTTACACGCGTGTAACTACTTACATGTGCAACTCTTAAACACCTGTTTATGTCTTACACGCGTGTAAATACATACATGTGCAACTCTTAAACACCTGTTTATGTCTTACACGCGTGTAACTACGTACGTGTTCAACTCTTAAACACCTGTTTATGTCTTACACGCGTGTAACTACGTACGTGTCCAACTCTTAAACACCTGTTTATGTCTTACATGCGGGTAACTACGTACGTGTCCAACTCTTAAACACCTGTTTATGTCTTACACGCGTGTAACTACGTACATGTCCAACTCTTAAACACTAGCGTTTAAAGGGACATTCCTGAGTTTGCTGCAATTTTTACGATGTTATCGACTAACAGAGACTTTTTAACGACTGTAATTACATATCAAATATATTTTTCTGCATAAAATATTAGTGGCTGTATATTAAACGTGTTTCTGATCGTTCTAATATTTGTATTAGGTTAAATTTCATTTTATTTCCCAAAACAATTTTTTCGTACGTACGAAATTATTTGAAGACAAAATCCAGTTTGTGCTACTTACAAATATTGAGACGACCAGAAACACATTGAAAATACAAACACTGATATTCTAAACAAGGAAATATATTTAATATGTAAGTTTAATCGTAGAAATATTGTATTAGTCGGAAACATCTTACAATGCAGCAAACTCGGGAATGTCCCTTTAAGAAAAACAAACTTCGTAAATTCGACCCAATATGTTATAACATTATCACAGGACGTAATTTTATAAATGTTTTTGAGAGGTAAAAGTTTGTTTTGTTCAACGACACCACTAGTGGCTATTGGATGTCAAACATTTGGTAGTTTTGACATATAGTCTTAGAGAGCAAACCCGCTACATTTTTTCAATTAATAGGAAGGGATATATTATAGTCACCATACCACAGACAGTATAGCGCATATTAGTCGTGGTGCACTGGCTGGAACGAGAAATAGCCCATGGGCTCTCCGAATGGGATCGATCCTAAACCGACCGCGCATTACCCCTGTTTTAAAGAGATACTGGCGACTGTGTTCTATTAGGCACTCTCGTGGGAAACCCATAAGAATGTTGTCATCTTATCTCTGCACCACGGTGGTGAACACCACATGCAGGCGCGGTGTGTGTGTGTGGGGGGGGGGGGGGGTATAGGTGTAGTTTGAAATATGCTGAAGTGTCGTTAATATTTTTTTCGCTTAACGACACACACTGATTTATCCAGTCAGCTGTATAATCGTCATATCCGATTTGTTATCGATATTTTTTAATAACTGATTATTGGCTACGTGGCTGTAAATAAAATTAAGTTAAGGTTTGTGTTGTTTATGGACACCACTAGGGCACGTTGTTTTATTAATTATCGGCTAATGGATGTCAAACATTTGGTAATTCTGGCATATAATCGTAGAGAGGAAACCCACTACATTTTCCCACAAACAGAACAGCACATACTATGGCATTTGATATACCAGTCGTGGGTAACTTATTGGGACGAAAAAAAAAATTCAGAGAATGTGTCCACCATAGTTACTAGGGACTCTCGATCCTATGACAAAGAACACCTGAGACGAGCACTCTACCGACTGGTCTACTTCTCGTCCCGGAGGACGAACCTGAAGTAGCCCAGTGGCAAACCGCTCGCTACGGTTACGATTACGGTTACTTTATTAACGTGCCTATATTGAAAAGAGGTTTAGGCTTGCGCTCGGTTCATGCGCGGTCGGTTTAGCATCGACCCCCGTCGGTGGGTCCATTGGGCTATTTCTCGTTCCACCCAGTGTACTTCGACTGATATATCAAAAGCCGTGGTATGTGTTATCCTGTCTGTGGGATGGTGCATCTAAAAGATATCTTGTTACTAATGGGGAAAATGTAACGGGTTTCCTCTTTAAGACTATATGTCAAAATTTACCAAATGTTTGACATCCAATAACCGATGATTAGCAAATCAATGTGCTCTAATGATGTCGTTAAACAAAACAAACATTAACGTTCGTCCCGGAAGTGTCATTAATTATTTGTTTTAATATTCCTTTCCTTTATACCAGGTCAGTATGTCCTGGAGGATGGTCAGAACTACAGCATTGGGGGCACGTTCGCCTGGCTGTACTCGGCCCCTACGTTTTTCTTCGCCAACAACAAACTGTATTCGACCGAGGACGGCTCGCTGACCAGTGACAAGGAGACGACTATGACGAGTGGTATGGACAAACTCGGGCCTTGGCAGAGTATATCAATACATTACTCCGCTGGAAGTTCGAAGATAATCGCCACCATGAAAACCTACCAGACACCACTGCTTCCGTTGATAATATTTCGTCAGGTGAGACTTAAGTTACAATAGTATTCGTACCTGAACCTTAAGTAAGCACCACCTATCTTAGCCCGAGTACTCTGACGGTATGAGAGCTAGACGGACATTTGCACATTTCTCATCACTCTCTTACCATCAGAGACCAATCTATTTAAATTCTGACCAGTTACAGCAAGAAACCTGTCAGCAACTACGTTATTAACCGGAACATTATTGAAAGTTTGTTTTGTTTAACGACACCACTAAAGCACATTGATTTATTGTTCATCTGCTGTTGGGTGTACAACTTTGGTAATTTTGGCATATAGTCTTAAAGAGGAAACCCAGTACATTTTTTTTCATTAGCAGCAAGGGATCTTTTCAACGCAACATACGAGAAACAGGATAGCACGGCCTTTGATATACCAGTCGTGGTGCACTAGCTGGAACAAAACAAAGAAAGAATGAAAAAAATAATTAATGAAATTTTTATTTATTAACATGTTCTAAATGCATTTATTGCAACACAAATATGCAATAGGGAGTTGGATGTCAGACCCACATTTCGCGATGCCCAAATGAGGCGTTGCTAATTGCGTAAAGGCGTCAATATTGGTCATGTGAATAGTAAAAAAGAAAGTGAAAGTCGGTACTGTGTTCACGCATAAAAATAAATCCAATATACCCGTTATCCCCGAAATATAATCCAGCGCACACACTTTCCTGCCCCATTTGGTGATGGTCATATTTGGAAGACCCTTATACAAAATGACATAGCATTGTCTTGCCATTTCAATTCCTTCAAACGTTCTTTATTGTCTTTGAAAACAATCTTCGATGTAGTAATGCTTTTCTCCTCCGCACATTTGTAGCAAACTCTGGATCAGAAGGAATTCTAGTTGACATGAAATAGTGTTATTGTCATTTCATAATACCTAATTTAAATTTAATTCTGAGGGCGAACGCAATTATTGGGAGGTGATTTTCGATTTCGGCCGCAATAAAAATTTAGACCCTGGAATTGTAAACCAGAAAATTTATTTAATAATATGAAATATTAATTGTTAAAAAGGCTATGTAAGTCGAATGCATGTTCCTATGACAGCACACTCAGGACAGTCTCTTTATATATTAAAAAGAAGTAAAGTTTGTCTTGTTTAACGACACCACTAGAGCACAGGTATTTATTGATCATCGGTTATTGTGTGTCAAACATTTAGTAATTTTGACATATAGTCTTAGAGAGGAAACCCGCTACATTTTTCTATGAGTAGCAAGAGATCTTTTATATGCACCATCCCCGATAGGATAGCACATACCACGGCATTTGATACACCAGTCGTGGTGCATTTGAAAATGGGACCACTGCCGGGAATCGATCTCAGACGGACGTGCATCAAGCGAGGGCTTTACCACTGAGCTGCGTATCAGGAATGACATTAGTATTTTGAAAAATATCTATTCATGCCCGTGAATTCGTAATTTATGGTTTCGACCAAGATGTTTTATGCGCATTATACCAGGACTACCCCTAACACGACCTTAGAAATACATCAGTCGAAGCGTGTTAGTTGGAATAGGAAAGAAATAAACATCTCGTTATGTGGACCGATACTCCAATGCATATTTTGTAAGTGAATTAAAATATTTTAGAAATGTTATTTTTCTTAAATAGTGCATCAATGATAGACAGTAAAGTAAAGTATAGTTTGTTTTATTTAACGACGCCACTAGAGCATATTGATTTTTTACCTTATCACCGGCTATTGGACGTCAAACATATGGTCATTCTGACACTGTTGTGTTTTTTTAGAGGAAACCCGCTGTCGCCACATAGGCTACTCTTTTACGATAGGCAGCAAGGGATCTTTTATTTGCGTTTCCCACAGGCAGGATAGTGCAAATCATGGCCTTTGTTGAACCAGTTATGGATCACTGGTCGGTGCAAGTGGTTTATACCTACCCACTGAGCCTTGCAGAGGACTCACGCACGGTTTGGAGTCGGTATCTGGATTAAAAATCCCATGCTTCGACTGGGATCCGAACCCAGTACCTACCAGCCTGTAGTCCGATGGCTTAACCACTGCGCCACCGAGGCCGGTCAATGATAGACAGAGTGCGTCGTTAGATGAACATTGGTTTTCGTTTTTCTTAGGCGGGACGTAGCCCAGTTGTAAAGCGTTCGCTTGATGTGCGGTCGGTCTAGGATCGATCCCCGTCGATGGACCCATTGGGCTATTTCTCGACCCAGCCAGTGCTCCAAAACTGGCGTAACAAAGGCCGTATTATGTACTATCATGTTTGTGGGATGGTGCATATAAAAGATTTCTTGCTGCTAATCGAAAAAGAGTAGCCCATGAAGTGGCGACAGCGAGTTTTCTCCCTCAGTATCTGTGTGGTCCTTAATCATATGTCTGATGCCATATAACCGTAAATAAAATGTGTTGAGTGTGTCGTTAAATAAAAACATTTCCTTCGTTTTTCTTTTTCTTTCTATTTAATTTCTTTTCCATTCTTTCTTTCTGTTAAAACCGGGACGGGACGTAGCCCAGTGGTAAAGCGCTCGCTTGATACGCGGTCGGTCTGGGATCGATCCCCGTCGGTGCTTCATCCAGTGCACCACGACTGGTATTTCAAAGTCCGTGGTATGTGCTATACTGCCTATGGAATGGTGTTTATAAAATATCCCTTGCTATTGATGAAAAATGTAACGGGTTTCCTCTCTAAGATTATGTCACAATTATCAAATGTTTGACATCTAATAGCCGATGCTTAATAATTAAATGTGTTCTAGTGGTGTTGTTAAAGAAACAAAGTTTTTCGATTAAAACCAGAAGCTGTATTCGTGCGTTGGTGCAGACCTGCCCATAAGTTTCGCTACCTTCGTGATACGGATTTGCGCGTCTTGTAAACTCCGGGGGAGGTTTGTTGATACAGCAGTCGTGTTGACGCACATCACACTTACAGCGATTAGGCCGCGTCTACAACCCATCTACTCACTTTGTGCGCAGCAGTAATAGACTGGTACTGTAAAGCGAGTTTCAATTATGAAGGAAGACACAGCTGTTCTGTCTGAATTTGTTTTCATGTTTGCAATTGTTTTATTGTCAAATAACAGAGTTGGATCAATTATTTTAAAACTTACATATTTATTTTATAATTATTTCAGGTGTTATTATTTGATATGCTTGAAATTGTGAATTTGAATCTAAAACAAAATGCAATACAATTTTCGCTTAAATGCGTTAAATGCATGTATTGCTTTAGCAGGACTCTCAAAATGTTTTGTTGATTTTTGGGTTGTTTTTTGTTGTAAAAGATAGGTAATTAAAACCGAACAACAGAAGAAACCCAATATTTTCATGATATATATATATATATATATATATATATGTATGTATGTATGTATGTATGTGTGTGTGTGTGTGTGTGTGTGTGTGTGTGTGTGTGTGTATGTGTGTACTGAACAGCATTGAAAACGCACCACCAGTTGATGATATCAAATGTGAATGGGGCATATGCCAGCATGCTAAACGTAAATTGAATGTGCAAATAATGCTGACTGGGGCTATAAAAGATGGTCTCTGAAAAGCCACTTTCATTTATGAAGTAGTCTTTGAAGGAACGTTAAACAGGTGATGGCAAAGTTGACAGCTGAGGAACGTGAACGTGCCTTGGGCATACTTTAAGTCGGCATTTCGAGTAGAGTCATCGCACAGCGGTTTGGAAGTCACCATTCAACAATCACTAGACTCCACAGGAGATACCAGCAGACAGGAACCACTAGGGACCGTCCACGTCCAGGCCAACGACGTGTTATGATCCCACGACAAGATCGCCATATTGTTCGCCTCCATATTCGTGATCGAACGCTGCCAGCTGCCCGGACTGCACCAACTGTTCAAGGTCGACGAAGGGTTATCAGCGCAGACACTGTGCGTCGCCGTCTTCGCTCTGCTGGGCTGCGTGCTCAACGACTATATGTTGGACCTATCCTGACTGATCGACATCGAAATGAGCGCCGACGTTTGGCAGGAAGGTATCGTCATTGGAGATTACAACGTTGGCATGGAGTGCTATTCTCTGACGAATCCCGTTTCCATAGGGATATGCACACATTTCAGCAAGACAACGCCCGATCGTACACAGCACGTGTTACAACACAGTATCTAGCGAACAATAATGTCCTTTTGCTTGAATGGCCAGCACTGTCCCCTGATTTATCGCAAATAGATAATCTTTGGGATTACCTTGTTCAACATCGTCCACAAATGAATAACCTTAGAGAACTGGAAAACGTACCACAGCAGGAGTGGAATGCTATCCCCCAGAACACTATTCGCAGACTTATCAGGTCGATGAGAAGACGTTGCATGGCTTGTGTTGCAGCAGATGGTGGTCATGCGCGCTATTGGCTTTTCATTGTGACCTCACGTGTCTTTCATACGTAGATGAATTAAAACTAATCAATGATTGTACATCCTTTTTTGTTTGTTGTCATTATCAATCATCCATCTATTGCTGTTCACAACAAAGACATTTATTGTTCAGGTAACCTTTTCGAAATCCAAACATTTCTTGGTGGTGCGTTTTCAATGCTGTTCAGTATATATATATATATATATATATATATATATATATATATTCGTTATTTCCATTGTACATTGCAGACCTACGTTAATGGAGCTAACGCCACGAGAGCTGGGACAACCAATCAGACAATTGGCGGCTATCCCAGTTTCCTGGTACAGGAAGCAAACATCACACTGGGTTATCTTTCCTTTGGTGGTGACATGTTCGGTGACATAAGTAAACGGATGGGCATGTAAGGTGTTTCAGATAGCTTTCTTATTGTTTTGTTTGTTTGTTTGTTTGTTGTTTTTGTTTTGGGGTGGGGGGTTGGGGGTCTTCTTCTTTTTTGTCTTATATTGTATTGTTGTAATCTTTGTGGAGTTATTGTTTGTGGGATTTTTGTTTTGTTTTGTAATTGTTTTTTTGCTTTTTCTTTTTGTAAACGTTTTTGCTCACCTACTTTTGTAGATGGTTAATATTAAGTATCGATAAATAAATACCGAAGTTTGTTATTGTAAATCATTATTAGACTCATTGAAAAAATCAAAAGCGAAAATACTCAAACGTATGGGAACATTAAAGGTCCATTATTGTCATATTTATGAGTCATTGTATAGGTGAGGTGCACTACACAAACTATATACTATGCTATTAATCAGGATGAAAATATCGGTGCTGTATATAACACAATTTCAACGGCGTTATTTTGTGTGTGTTTTTCGCTAGAACACATTAAATGTTGATGTAACAACAATGTCACTTATTGTCAGTCGTTTTCAATATCATCTATATACACAGAACATTAATTTCAGTGTTTGTATCCACACAATGGTCACAATTACTTGCGAAGCATAAACCACAAACTTGGTGTATATCTACTGTCATTCTCCAAGATTCACATGGTCCATGGTACATCTCTTGTTACAGCTGGAAGCCAGGGACGGACCTCAGAGACGGTATGACCGGGTCGGGCCCGCTCGCTGTGTTTGACGAGGAAGGACGAACTCTGGTGTTTGTTCCTCTGAAAAACTTCATGTCAGCGTCCATGTGGCATGACCAGACGACTTCCTGTGTGAGCTGGGGAATTATGGGAGGTGTAGACAGCGTGCCCGCGGGATTTGAACACGAAACGCTCGTTTACTACAGCCCAGATGGTATCAATGAGGTATGAGATTCAGTGAATTTGCACTTTTACAAAAAGTGACCCACATACATAATATACATATATCAATTACACACACACACACACACACACACACACACACACACACACACACACACACACACACACACACACACACACCTTTTTACTATATACTTCCATCATTCTACCCTCAAAATTAATTGTAATCCATGTAAATATGCTAAGTTGTACGTTTGAAAACCTATATAGCATTTTGGTATCAGTGCTAATTTGAATAAATGTTATCATCTGTATTCGGGCATTTTCGTTTAATTCGAGCAAAAAAACAGCCTTCACACCTACGCAAACAGACATACATACATATACACACACACCTATCTCAAAGTCTGTGTTTTATAAACTGATTGAAAAGCCGATACCGGTCACGGTGGCGCAGTGGTTACGGTTCGCAACCCGGTACCGGCTTCAACTTGGAGCGAGTTCTTAAGGGCTCATTGGGTAGGTGTAAGGCCACTACACCCTCTTCTCTCTTACTAACCACTAACAACTAACCCACTGTCTTGGATAGACAGCCCAGATAGTTGAAGTGTGTGCCCAGGACAGCGTGCTTGAACCTTAAATGGATATAAGCACGAAAATAAGTTGAAATGAAATGAAAAGCTGATTACATATTTCCACTTTATTATCATATATTAGATAGGGAAAGAAAGAAAGAAATGTTTTATTTAACGACGCACTCAACACATTTTATTTACGGTTATATGGCGTCAGACATATGGTTAAGGACCACACAGATTTTGAGAGGAAACCCGCTGTCGCCACTACATGGGCTACTCTTCCGATTAGCAGCAAGGGATCTTTTATTTGCGCTTCTCACAGGCAGGATAGCACAAACCATGGCCTTTGTTGAACCAGTTATGGATCACTGGTCGGTGCATGTGGTTTACACCTACCCATTCACTCACTCAGGGTTTGGAGTCGGTATCTGGATTAAAAATCCCATGCCTCGACTGGGATCCGAACCCAGTACCTACCAGCCTGTAGACCGATGGCCTGCCACGATGCCACCGAGGCCGGTATATTAGATAGGGAGTTTTGTTAATGTTCCTTGCGACAATATCAACGACTTTCCTGAGTTTGCTGCAATTTTTAAGATGTTATCGACTAAAAGAGATTTTTAACGATTGTAATTACATATCAAATATATTGTTCTGCATAAAATATTAGTGGCTGTATAGTAAACGTGTTTCTGGTCATTCTAATATTTGTACTAGGTTAAATTTAATTTAATTTCCTAAAATATGTTTTTTTTTGTACGAACGAAATTGTTGGAAGACAAAATCCAGTTTGGGTTTCTTTCAAATATTAAGACGACCAGAAACACATTGAATATACAGACACTGATATTCTAAACAAGAACATATATTTAATATGTAAGTTTAATCAAAGCAATATTTTATTAGTCGGAAACATCTTACAATGCAGCAAACTCAGGAATGCCTCTTTAACTGACACACTAACAATATTCCAAAACCCAACTGACTACTGCAAATGCATTAGAAACAAAATAGATATGAATTAACTTATACTGATATTGTAAAGGAAGTATGTTGTTTTCAATGAAAATGTTAGATTAGCTTCGTTATTCGTTAAGCACGGTAATGTTACTGTTTACAGGCGTTTCGAGATTTGGGTTACATCATGCGTTTCCTGTACCGAAAGACATCGTATTTTCGACAGTTAGACTTGTCTCTGAATTACTTAGGATACTGGACTGACAACGGTGAGTACACTAGCACTACTAGATCCGTGAACACAGTAATGCTAATATGTTATACTTTAATATTTATGTTTAAATCTTCGGACACAGTAACGAGGGAGATTTTTCTTCTTTTTTAAAGTAAAAATGCCTTAGCTTACTAAATACCTCGCAGTGTAACACTATTGTTTAGCTTTCCAATGAAAGTCATGCTCATTACTTGATATAAAGAGTTTGCAACAATTAAAGGGATCTGTGAGTATGACGACCCTTCCATTATTTTTCGAAAGCTAACAGAAATGTATACAATTCGAATTGAGATACTGATCTGTCTGTGTAAGACAAGCCGACGCTTTACTACCCTCCGCGTTTGTACTTTTGTTTGATGGTATCTCAAGACGAGATCAATTACTGTGAAACGCTCCCGCCAAACATGTATGCTTTACCATGTTGTGTTCTGGCCAATAAAATGGGATACATTCTGAAAATATATCGCGATCGCTCGTCTTTCTAAATTCACCACTGGATTACTTAAGAATACAGATTCATTTTAATATATTTTAATGTTGATTATTTCCCCAGGTGCATACTATTATTACAACACTGAAGCCAACAAGACTTATGAAGAAACAATTATAGACATCAAGACTTACACTGACCAAATTAACCTGCCAATCAAGTGAGTTTATGTTCAAAATACACCTACTGTTACTTTATACACTGAAGAGCACTCTTTATACAAAGTTCGTTAGTCGAAAATATGTTTATAATTGCAGCAACGTTAGGACAATCATTTTAAAGAAAGGTCAAATAAAGTCTTGTCTTGTCTTGCAATTTACGCTAGCGCTCACTTACAACATTACCACATTCATTATGGACAATTAACATACAATAACAGATGGGAACAACTACCAACGTCGTCGGTGTATTACGAATATGCATACTGAGGGCCGTATTAAATAAGTAACTAGATGGGCTGTGAAATTTTTTGAATCAAGAGCACATTACTAAGGTCTTCTTTAGATATACAAAAATAGAATCAAGAGCACATTACTAAGGTCTTCTTTAGATAGTCAAAAATAGAATCAAGAGCACATTACTAAGGTCTTCTGTAGATAGACAAAAATAGAATCAAGAGCACATTACTAATGTCTTCTTTAGATAGTCAAAAATAGAATCAAGAGCGCATTACTAAGGTCTTCTTGAGATAGTCAAAAATAGAATCAAGAGCACATTACTAAGGTCTTCTTTAGATAGTCAAATATAGAATCAAGAGCACATTACTAAGGTCTTCTTTAGATAGACAAAATAGAATCAAGAGCACATTACTAAGGTCTTCTTTAGATGGTCAAATATAGAATCAAGAGCACATTACTAAGGTCTTCTTTAGATAGTCAAAAATAGAATCAAGAGCACATTACTAAGGTCTTCTTTAGATAGACAAAAATAGAATCAAGAGCACATTATTAAGGTCTTCTTTAGATAGTCAAAAATAGAATCAAGATCACATTACTAAGGTCTTCTTTAGATAGTCAAACATAGAATCAAGAGCACATTAATAAGGTCTTCTTTAGATAGTCAAAAATTTACTTTTCCTTAATGTTGTGCCTACCAAATATATTCAGCCCTATTCAGCCCTATTCAGCCCTATTCAGCCCTGCTATGACTGGAACGATCCGTTTCACTCTGTCTATTAAACAATGTTTTCTTCTTCCCAGATATTTTCAGGTAGACTCCTGGTGGTACTACAAAGGACCTAACAATGGCGTCACTCTTTGGGAACCAATGCCAGAAGTGTTTCCACGTGGTTTAAAGTACGTTACTTTGAGCACCATTTTAAGGCGCAGACCTTAGTTTCAGCCCGTGTAAAATGAACACTAAGTTTAGTTAATCTACAAACCTACAGCACACATTTGGATAAGGTTATAAGAGTGGGAAGCTAATGTTTGTGTTGTTTAAACAGGCAAATAACGTATGAAAATAACAAGAGCTTGTCTCGAAAACCATTGGCAATACTTCTCAGACGAACATGCCTTTTTGTTTTAGAATTATGAAGAAAGCATTTTGGGGTATTGCTAAACCCTGGATGACCAGAACTACTTCTGGACCACGTTCCACGAAGCGATCTTATCCCTAAGATCACCGTAAGTGCATATATTAGCTGTGCAGTTACGGTGGTCTTAGGGCTAAGATCGCTTCGTGGAACGGGGCCCAGGTGTACGAAAAATAATATTCTAAATAATAAAATGTAAGTACTTCTAATTTAAATAATATTCTAAATAATAAAATGTAAGTACTTCTAATTTAAATTATAAAAAACGGTAGTGGAAAATACGTTGTAGTGTTTTAAAACAAGGGTCTATCACTTTATAAACGTGTATTCGAAATTCTGTTCTGGTGCATGGAGCGTGTTCTTAAACGTTTCGAAGAGACGAGAATGTGTTCGTGAACGCGTCCCCATGCTCAAATCCCACATTACCTCACCTGGCGGTGTGGAGAGAACGCGTTGCCATGCTTAAATCCCACACTAGCTCACCTGGCGGTGTGGAGAGGACGCGTTCCCATACTTAAATCCCACACTACCACACCTGGCGGTGTGGGTGGAACGCGTTCTCAGCAGTTCACGAACGCTGTTTCGAATACACGGATACTAGTCTTACGTGTACCTCAAGTTTTAATTCATTATACAAAAATCTAGCAATCTAGGTTCGCTTTATGCAAAACAAAAATCAGGCGCGTGTACCGAAAACTTTGCATGGAGGGGTTATAGACTGCGGCGACCGAAGTTTATAAGGGGGGGGGGGGGGAGGGGGGGGGGGTAGAAACATGCTTTAGTTTGATCATCCATTCTAAATGTTTGAGTTAAACATTCAAAATATTCTCGAGATTTTAAGTAGCATACTAGTATACAGTTGTCAGTTGATCATCATATACTTTTAGTTTGGGGTTGAAAATGCTAGGCAGCAGCAAACAACCATGAACATCCCACTGAGTCTTTCTTTTTCGTTTCTTTTTATCAATGTTGTTGTTATGTAAACGTTTATTACATCATAAGTAACTACGATTAAAACAAAACCCCCAACAATTTTCAGTATTGAAACTGATAAAATATATATATATATTAAAGTTACATTACTACTGCGTATTTCTATGTAGCACGTGCACACGCTTATGTATGAGCATATGTAGAGTATACTATAGTGGTAGGGAATTGCCTACTACTTACTATTTTAGCATTTTACCTTTTTGTAAAAGAATATTTTTATTGTAAATAATATATCGTATGAAGATCTGGATGTAAATAAATTTATGTTTAACGCACATTGTTTGATCTAGAACCAGTTTGTTGATAAACATGTATAAGATTATAATAACAATAACTTTATTTGTCCAAAACAATGATGGGGAAAAGATGTGTAATGGGTCGCACGTTGCCCCCTCCCCCATGCCTCACCCCACCCTGCTTCGCTAGTGTCTCATGGCTATTCATTTACTTTTCAGATTTTTACAGAAGAAGCTTGGTGTTCCGATAGTAGCACATAACAGATACTGGTATGTGGATCTGCCTACTTTCTGGTTATTTGTAACATTGATGTCATGGAGGGACAGGAATAACACAGTGGTAAAGCATCCGCCTGGTGCGCGGTCGGTGTGGGATCGATCTTTGTCGGAGGACCCATTTGGCTATTAGCGGGTTTTCTCTCTAAGATTATGTCAAAATTACCAAATGTTTAACATCCAGTACCCGATGATTAATAAATCAATGTGGGCTAGTGGTGTCGTTAAACAAAACAAACTTTTTGGTATCTTGGAATATTTTGCTTTAAATAGTTGGCTATATTTAAGACGTGAAAAATATATTGGCATTCACGTGTTATGTTAGTCTAGATATTCTATTATTCAAAAATACCCCCCAAAAAGTAATGCTATTTTATTCACTTAGCTACGATGAAGTTGTTATTAATATTTGTGGATTTCCCAGTTGGCTGTGTACAGAAGAGTGTGTACCACCAAATCAAATCCCATAGACATATGTGGCTGAAACTGCAAATCCCATAGACGAGAATGGGAACACATGTGGCTGAAACTGCAAATCCCATAGACGAGAATGGGAACACATGTGGCTGAAACTGCAAATCCCATAGACGAGAATGGGAACACATGTGGCTGAAACTGCAAATCCCATAGACGACAATAGGAACACATGTGGCTGAAACTGCAAATCCCATAGACGACAATAGGAACACATGTGGCTGAAACTGCAAATCCCATAGACGATAATAGGAACACATGTGGATGAAACTGCAAATCCCATAGACACATGTGGCTGAAACTGCAAATCCCATAGACGACAATAGGAACACATGTGGCTGAAACTGCAAATCCCATAGACGACAATAGGAACACGTGGCTGAAACTGCAAATCCCATAGACGATAATAGGAACACATGTGGATGAAACTGCAAATCCCATAGACACATGTGGCTGAAACTGCAAATCCCATAGACGACAATAGGAACACATGTGGCTGAAACTGCAAATCCCATAGACGAGAATGGGAACACATGTGGCTGAAACTGCAAATCCCATAGACGAGAATGGGAACACATGTGGCTGAAACTGCAAATCCCATAGACGACAATAGGAACACATGTGGCTGAAACTGCAAATCCCATAGACGAGAATGGGAACACATGTGGCTGAAACTGCAAATCCCATAGACGACAATAGGAACACGTGTGGCTGAAACCGCAACATGCAGAGTTGCACTCAACATATGTACCATGGATATAAATACGATAATTTTTCAGCTTAAAAGTGAATCAGAAGAAACAAAATGACGTTCAGCTGCTCGTTTCAGACATTACGGGTAGTCTTTGACTAACCTAGTTGCGCACAAAAAATAAAATCTCATCTTATTCTCAGTAGGACCAGTACATGTTTGAAGCACAGTTGTAGTTCAAATTAATTTACGGGAATTTGCTGCCCAGATGAAATGATACTTTATGACAACAAACACTGTCACATTTATCAGGACTGGTAATATTAACTGTGATATTAAAAGTTAGGTGCACTGTGAACTTTGACCCGGTTACATGTTATTTGGTTTACCGGTAGGCTCGGGTCCAGTTGAAGCAGTTGTGTTTTTGTTATACAAGTAGCATGTTATGTTGATCAACTATATTTATGTGAAATTTGTTTTATTTAGAAATATTTTAATAATTTCTTAGCCGAAATATTTATTATTTAACTTGTAGTAAATGCAACAATTATGTTCCAGGTCCACAGAATCCAACTACTCTAAAGTTAATGGTGGGAATTTTACGTTTATCGAGGGGAAACGGATGTCCCTTCCAAATGACCCGGTGAGAAATATTCAAGTTGAATCCGGTAAAAACTGTGTGTTACAGACAAAAACATATTATACGTGCTTAAGAGTACATGCCTATATGCCTACAGTGTCCTTGTCCTGCTCAACCAGTGTCTCACTATTGCTACTATATTAAAGGCCGTGTTTTGTACTGTTCGGTCTGTTGAAAACTGCACATCTTGCTGCTTTTTGGCTGGTATGGCACGTCTGATTGCAGCGTGTCTCTCCTCTCTCTCTCTCTCTCTCTCTCTCTCTCTCTCTCTCTCTCTCTCTCTCTCTCTCTCTCTCTCTCTCTCTCTCTCTCTCTCTCTCTCTCTCAAAGAAAGAAAGAGATGTTTTATTTAACGACGCACTCAACACATTTTATTTACGGTTATATGGCGTCAGACATATGGTTAAGGACCACACAGATTTTGAGAGGAATCCCGCTGTCGCCACTTCATGGGCTACTCTTTCCGATTAGCAGCAAGAGATCTTTTATTTGCGCTTCTCTCCGGCAGGAGAGCACAAACCATGGCCTTTGTTGAACCAGTTATGGATCACTGGTCGGTGCAAGTGGTTTACACCTACCCATTGAGCCTTGCGGAGCACTCACTCGGGGTTTGGAGTCGGTATCTGGATTAAAAATTCCATGCCTCGACTGGGATTCGAACCCAGTACCTATTAGCCTGTTGACCGATGGCCTAACCACGACGCTACCGAGGCCGGTATCTCTCTCGATCAAATGCAAGTGTCGCAATAATCGTACGTTATGGCGGCGCCACACTATGCGAGTTCCTCGAATGAGAATAGCCGAAATGAAATCGTAATGTTTGTCGGCTATTTTCGTACGAAGAACTCGTATTGTGTGGCGTCGTCTTTGGACATTAAATAGCAACAATGTAAATATGTGTTAAAGTGTTGTTAAACAATCATTTCTAGCATATCACTCTTGTGCTGGGGCGGGATCCAGCTCATTCAGTCAGTAGATTGCTCGCCTGGAGTGCGTGGGCCATAGGGTAGTACCTCCTTGGCGGACCTATTAGGCCATTTCCCGTCCCAACCCATAATCCACGACTGGCATATCAATGGCTGTGGTATTTTCTCTCTTGTCTGTGGAAAATTGCATATAAAAACAATCACTTGCTACTAACAGAAAAATGTAGCGGGTTTCTTCCGAAGAGTACGTGTCAGAAATATCAAACGTTTAACGTCCAAAAGATGATTAAAACACCAATGTGCTCTAGTGATTTCGTTATTCCTTGTATTGTTCCAACAAGTCGGACGTTAATTTATTATACTTTAACGTTTTACATTGTTTTTAATAAAGTTAAAGTTTGTTTTATTTAACGACACCACTAGAGCTCATTGATGTTTGGATGTTATATATGTGGTAATTCTGACATAGTCTTAAAGAGGAAACCCGCTTTATTTTTCCATTAGTAGCTAGGTATCTTTTATATGCATAATCCCACAGACAGAATAGCACATGCTACGGCCTTTAAGAAGGTTTTTGGGATATATGTATGTGAAATATTTTGTGTTACTATTTCAGACTTTTTGGAATTACTTACTGGGTCGTGGCAAGCAATGGGATTTAATCGTGTACGAACAGGTATGTGGAATGGTTTGAACAGCTATGTGTAATGGTTTGAAGAGCTGCTTAAATTCACTTTATTCTTTCGTAAAATATGTAAATTTGAATAATTTTAACAATAGTGGGGTTTTCAAAGTGAAGCTCGAGGCAACAGCCTTTCGTTGGTTTCTAAAGTTATAACCTATAATTACGTTTAACTGGTATTGGTTCTGTTTTGGTGGTCAATATGCATTCTTCTAAATAAACAACGTGTAGGTTCTTGCTTAATATTCTTAAAGGGACTATCCTGAGTATGTAGCATTTTGAGAAAAAAAAACATTCGGCAAATATTTTTTATTATTATTATTACATGTATTAAAATTACAATTTACCTAGAAATATGTTAAGGTAATAGGGCCTCCACGAGTATAAAATATTGAAACTCGAGTACTCGTTGGTCAAACTCGATCCGGACCCGAGTACCCGACACTAGATGTTAAAGAAACTAAGGAATGAAGTAAAATAGCATTATGCATCTTAATTCCAGTGCTGAATATACCATCGATGCTAAATCATGTCGTGTACGTTGTATTGCATTGCACACATTCCCATAGCCCTGTAATGTAACCGGCTCCAAGCATATGGCAAGTGGTTATATATATAATATTATATAGATTATTACCAGAGTGTTTTTCGGTATCGTCAATATCATATATTAGGAATAAAAATTGTATTATGTGAGCCTCTGGCGAGCATAATACATTATTTTTATTCCTAATACCCAGTATATGATATTGACGATACCGAAATACACGAGGGTAATAATCTCTTTATCATATAATCTCAAGCTTAATATAACGTGTTTTTGTAAACTGCACACGCAACTTTAATTCCAGTCCGCCATTACTAGATATTCAATTGACGTAAGAATATGTGGCGCGGTATATATTTGAATGGAAATGAAGTCAAACTCGAATGATGTCATTTTGGATGTCTTTACATCAAAATAAACTAGGGCTTAACGTTTTTTGGTTTCTGAACAGCTTGCTACGGTGGCTGGGAAAAGACATTTCATCAAATTATTTTTCTCGATCGATCGACTTATTTCTCGATCGATCGAGTTACTATCTGGATCGATCAACTTACTATCTCGATCGATCGACTTACTATCTCGACCGATCGACTTTCGAAATCGAGGCTTTTCGTCAAGATAGGCGACTGGAATAACGTTATTGGTTATACTATACCAAATAAAATCCCATAGGCAACAACGTTAACGTTTGTGGTTAAAAACACTATATACAATATATCAACCAAACTAATACATTCATCTAGGTAATCATCCAACACATAAATACAAGCCACCACATGTACAGGTCATTTTCCTTTTCTCAAATTGAAGAAGAACTAGTCCCCATTCCATTTGCCCTACTAATTTGGTAGGGGTGATGTGATCAGGTATGTATACACTGTACTAAAAGCCACCCACTGTTCACATATCTCAAGTATACTCACTGTTGCAATAACAAAGGCAACTACATCTCTGTCTGTAGCAGATAGTATGATCCATCTGCAGCTTTGTTGATATGCATCGAATATGGAGGGGCATGTTGAAGCCCAAAATGTCCCAATTACCCACGATCTTGGGCCTAGATATGTCATATACTTTGTTACATTTGGTTAAATCATTCAAATCGTTTGCTTAACGACACCTCTAGAGCACGTTAATGAATTAATAATTTGCTATTAGAGGTCAAACAATTTATCACACGTAGTATTGAGAGAAAACCTGTCACATTTTTCCATTAGCAGCAAAGGGTCTTTTATATGCTTTTTTCACAGAAAGAACGGCACATACAAAATATTTGTGGGGCTCTGGTTACACCATTTAAAGGCACGTGGACATTTTGAAACTGTGCCTGCCCAAACGAGTGGGATTTTCGCTCGGTTGTAATCCGTTCGTTTGAAATGGACTACAATGAACGGTCGATCATCTGGGTGAAACTATTGAGTTTTCCCATTCCAACCAGTGATTCGTGAATGGCATATTATAGGAAATATCACAGTTTCAAAATGTCCACGTGTCTTTGAATGGTGTAACCAGAGTCCCACGACTGGTATATCAAAATATTTTGTATGTGCCGTCCTTTCTGTAAACAAAAGTATATAAAAGACCCTTTGCTGCTAATGGAAAAATGTCACAGGTTTTCTCTCAATACTACGTGTCAGAATTACCAATTGTTTGATATCCAATAGCCGATTATTAACTCATTAATGTGCTCTCATAGACTGGATAGAAGATACCACTATTTGATATACAACTCGTGACGCACTGCTGGAACGATAAATAGTCCAATGGGTCCACCGACGGGATCACTCCTAGACAGACTGTATCAGGCGAAGTAGTTTCCACTGGGCTACACCTGCATCGGGTCAATGGATGGATGCATGTATGTTTGTGTGTTCATGCATGGCTGTATGTGAATCTGGTTATGTAAATGTGTTTGTGTGTGCATATTTAGCTATATCCCAGTTATGGCGATAAATAAATGTTGACTTTCTCTTATATTTATAAGTCGTACTTATCTAACAACCCACATGATGATATCCCGCTTCTTCTTTCGCAATATTATATTTTGATCAGTGGTTTGTTTGTGTAATATCTTCGTTCTTCATATCCCCTCTCTCTCTCTCTCTCTCTCTCTCTCTCTCTCTCTCTCTCTCTCTCTCTCTCTCTCTCTCTCTCTCTCTCTCTCGTTCCAGCCAGTGCTCCACAACTGAGTATGTAATATCCTGCTGCGAAAAAGACATATAAAAGACCCTTTGCTGCTAATAGAAAAATGTGACAGGTTTCCTCTCAAGACTACGCGTGATAATTACCCATTGTTTGACTTCTAATAGCAGATTATTAATTCATTAACATGCTCTAGAGGTGTCGCTAAACAAACAAACAATTTGAATTATTTAAGCAAATGTAACAAAGTATATGGCATCTCTAGGCCCAACATGTCCCAAATGTAACAAAGTATATGGCATCTCTAGGCCCAACATGTCCCAAATGTAACAAAGTATATAGCATCTTTAGTTCCAACATGTCCCAAATGTAACAAAGTATATGGCATCTCTAGGCCCAACATGTCCCAAATGTAACAAAGTATATGGCATCTCTAGGCCCAAGATGTCCCAAATGTAACAAAGTATATGGCATCTCTAGGCCCAACATGTCCCAAATTTAACAAAGTATATGGCATCTCTAGGCCCAACATGTCCCAAATGTAACAAAGTATATAGCATCTCTAGGCCCAAGATGTCCCAAATGTAACAAAGTATATGGCATCTCTAGGCCCAACATGTCCCAAATGTAACAAAGTATATGGCATCTCTAGGCCCAACATGTCCCAAATGTAACAAAGTATATGGCATCTCTAGGCCCAACATGTCCCAATTGGGACATCTTGGGTAATTGGGACATTTTGGGCTTCAACATGCCCCTCCATATTCGATGCATATCAGCAAAGCTGCAGATAGATCATGCTGTCTGCTACAGCCACAGACGTAGTTTGCCTTAGCTATTGCAACAGTGGGTATACCTGAGAGATGTGAACAGTGGGTGGCTTTTAGAACAGTGTATACATACCTGTTCTCAACACCCCGACCAAATTGGTAGGGCAAAGGGAATGGGGATTAGTTCTTCTCCAATATCAAGCTGACTGGAATTAAAGTTGTATATGCAGTTTACAAGGTCACTTTGTATTAACTTTGAGATTATATAATAAAGAGATTATGACTGTTCTGTGTTTCGGTATCGTCAATATCATATATTGGGAGTAAAAATAATGTAACTTTAAACGTCATTTCCAACTAAAACGTATTTACGGCCGTAGTACTTCTAGTTAACGTAACTGTCATAAAGAAATCAATTTCAGATTAACCTAAATACATCACAGGCTAATCGATTTTCGTTGCGCTTTTTTCACTGGGTGGTATGGTAGTGGCGACCTTCCCCAAGTTCAGCCAGTAAATGTTTCGCTAACGTTCGCGAACTATTTGACTGGTTTCAGACGTGACCATTTTATTTGGTTTAGCATAAACTAGTCTAGCCGACGTTGTTTTTGTTGTTTTTCTTCTCGGTGAGACTAAACTGAGCCCTGGTCATCACCTAGGAGCAGGAAGTCGTATGTCTTGGTGTCGTTAAACATTCATTCATTCATTAATTTTACCGGCATCGGTGGCGTAGTGGTTAGGCCATCGGTTTACAGGCTGGTAGATACTGGGTTCGGATTCCAGTCGAGGCATGGGATTTTTAATCCAGATACCGACTCCAAACCCTGAGTGAACCACTTGCACCGACCAGTGATCCATAACTGGTTCAACAGCCTGTGGGAAGCGCAAATAAAAGATCCCTTGCTGCTAATCGGAAAGAGTAGCCCATGTAGTGGCGACAGCGGGTTTCCTCTCAAAATCTGTGTGTTCCTTAACCATATGTCTGACGCCATATAACCGTAAATAAAATGTGTTGAGTGCGTCGTTAAATAAAACATTTCTTTCTTCTTTTTTTTAAAAATAAAATAAATGATATTTTATAACAAACGAGGAATGTATTACTGAAATCCCTGTTTACTCATAGGAAAGGCATCCAGGGGCGGACTCGGTGATAGTGATTTAATGGGGTGTTCACCCTTGTGGATTTGTTTTGACAGATATATTTCACCAAAATATTGAGTCCTCGCCCTGGAGGTAGTACTAAACCAAATAACTTCTGGCTGGGTCAAATTTCGAGGTGCATCCAACTTTTGATAGAGAAGTTAACATCACAAGTATAAAAAAAGAACGTTTTTCTGGACAAAAAAATGTATGCAATTTTATTTCATCTAATACCACTGTGCCAAGTAGCCTTGTGCTTGAAACATGTATGGAATACCTGTAAAAAAAGCGTACTCAAATTTTGTGCGGAATTAGGGTATTCATAGACGCTACCCGTTATTTCTGATATGAGCAGCTTGACCTCTAATTTTGTTTTCTGATTCACTTCAAATGTGAGGGGTGATAGTATTTATGTTCGTGGTATTTATTTTGCTTGATACTCTGCAGGTAGGAGGTTTAGCCACATATGTTACTATTGTCGTCTTTGGGATTTGATTTGGTAGTATACACCATGTAGTATTCGTCATGTACTGTCGACATTTAAAGTTAGCCTAATAACCGTTCACACACCCTTTTTCATGTATCTGTCTCCGTCACAGGTGTGCTGGTAACCTAATACCTACTTTGTGTAAACCAGGATGTTGTTCAACAGGCTAGGTAGCTATGACAAGCGATAGAGCCCACGGAAAATTACTGGCAGTACAAAGAGCTAGTTTCTATCTAAATGTACTCGTATTCATATTCTGTTCCTCCACTTTGGGTGACTCCACAGTTCATTGGAAGCCAAGCGAGACCTAACTGAAGAAAAGAAAAACTGTTTTATTTAACGACACACGTAACACATTCTAATGGCGGTTATATATGGTTGCAAATGATGAACGAGAAAACTCGCCGCCATCACGCAATGAGCTCTAAAACTGTTTACCTTTATGTTTTATTATACACGTATTTAGAACCAAATAGTATCTACTGCATATCTAACCAAATTAGCCGTCTGCTTTTCCTTTTTCTCCTTTTCCTCTTCCTCGTCCAGTTCATCATCATCATCATCATCATCATCATCGTCACCACCACCATCACCATTACCATCATCATCACATTATCATAACCACCACCACCATCATTACCATCTTCACATCACCATCAGCATCATCATCATCATCATGGCCACCATCACCATCGTTAGCATCATCATCACGATCGTCATCATCATCATTCATTCATTACCATTCATCATCACCACCACCACCACCACTATTACTATCACCATCATCACCACCACCACCATCATCAGCAGCAGCATCATCATCATCGTCTTCTTCTTCTTCTTCTTGTTTCTTTTCGTTTTACTCTTCCATCGTTGTCTTCTTCTTTTTTATCTCTATCTTCATGTTGTCCTTGTAGGACTGGCTAAACGTGCAGCTGCTAGGTCTGGCTGATCTACAGACAAATCTTAATCTGGGACGAAACTGGCTCCAGAGGATGGCGGAAGCAGCCGAATGGCACGATTTGCGGATACAGTACTGTATGGCTTTGAGTAGACATGCCTTGCAGAGCATCGAGTTTCCCGTCGTTACCCAGGTGATGTAATTACGTCAGAGCACGCCTGAAATCTATTCAAACACCAGAGATAGTTTCCTGATAACGAAAACCTCGCACGCACACGACACCTATCAGGTCAGCAAAACGTCTAAAATAACTTATATTCTGTATTGATCTCAAAGTCGCTATATTTACTCTTAGCTAGCAAAACCTGAATTTAGTGAGCATCTCATAGTGATCTCCAGTCTGTGAATAGTCATTAATCTAACCCTGACCCTGACAATTACTGTGTTTCTGACCCTGACCCAAACTGTCGGCGAATAGTCTGTGGTCTGAACATCTGCCGGCGAAAGAGTCGACCACGTTTTATAAACAACTATACACGAATGCCTAAATAGTCCTTAATTATGAATGTGTAGCATGTTATATTATAAAGTGTGTTTTGAACCCAGGCTCGTGTCTCCACTGACTACCATCTCCGGGACGACCAATGGAAGATCGGCATCACCTCGATATTTGCCGACGCCATGGGTGTGGCTCCGTCCAAGGACACTTTCTGGACGACCTCGGACCAGCCGGGAAATCCGTTCAGTACGTAACGCTCTTGTCTTAATAAGCGCACAATCCGACGCCATATAACCGTAAATAAAATGGGTTGGGTGCGTCGTTAAATAAAACATTTCCTTCCTTCATAAGCGCACGTGCTTTTCTTTGTATTTGGGGCGGGACGTAGTCACATTATAAAGCGCCCGTTTATTGCGTTATCGGTCTAGGATTGATCCCCGTCGGTGGAATCGTTGGGCTATTTCTCGTTCCAGCCAGTGCATGACTGATATATCAAAAGCCGTGGTATGTGCTATCCTGTCTGTGGGAT
This sequence comes from Gigantopelta aegis, assembly GCF_016097555.1. Classification (NCBI taxonomy): domain Eukaryota; kingdom Metazoa; phylum Mollusca; class Gastropoda; order Neomphalida; family Peltospiridae; genus Gigantopelta; species Gigantopelta aegis. The sequence continues at coordinate 80,471,851 of NC_054708.1, read as the reverse complement.
GGTGTATATAAAATACCCCTTGCTACTAATGGAGAAATGTAGTGGGTTTCCTCTAAGACTATATGTCAAAGTGACCATGTTTGACATCCAGTAGCCGATGATTAATCAATCAGTATGCTCTAGTGACTTCGTTAAACAAAACAAACTTAACGTGTTCATGTGCATGTGGTTTTGTTTGTATTTGTATTGACTGACCAAACCTTAATGACAAGATGTATTCACATGTGTCAACTATAGAACGACTGCTATTGGCTGGGATCTATTTAACCCCGAAGAGGACTGGCGCTACCAGTCACTTGTGTAATTAAAGTAGAGATTTTTTTTTTTTACACATTTGTCGTGCTTACATTAGATTTTGTCCAGGAGTAGAATGTGGATCAACGGTAGATATTGCAGGTGATGACCTACTCATCTCAGAGGACTTGTAATAACTGCTTCACGGCTGGTAGAAAATGCGGTATGTTCTCTCTTATCTGCTGAATCATACATATGATACATTTTGCAGTGGTATGTACGGTGTTGAGTATTTACAAATGCATATAAAATACGTTTTGGTTTTCCTTGTATGTGCATATAAATGAAAGAAATAACGAATGAATGACTGAATGACTGAATGAATGAATGAATGAATAAATGAATGAATGAATATTTAACGTAAGACACATGCTGCCTTGTCTGTGGTAAAACATAAAATAATATCATTTGCACATAATAAATGTATGATAAAAAAAACATGTAAGTGATAAAACTGCTTGTTATGTCTTTCTTGCTATTTTCCAGATAAAACGGAACTGTTTCCGGAAATCGAGACTCTAGTAGCTGTGTTGAGCACTGGGCCCGTGGGACCTGGGGACATGATAAATGGGACAGATAGGTCCTTACTTATGAAGTATGGCCACCTGATTAGTCAGTTCATTTAGTGATAAGACACTATAGAAGGGTTTTTTGTTTTAAATAAAATTATTGAAACAAGTAATTGTTAAATGTTATAAGTGGTTATGTCAATAATTTTGATTGTAGTAACAATAACTGCATAAGAGTCAGTTAGATGTCATTATCTTACAGCTTGTATTCCAGCAAAATGTATCCAACTCGTGTAGATAAACTATATCTAACAGACACTTGTGCAATAGGGCGAGACGTAGCCCAGTGGTAAAGTGCTCGTTTGATGCACGATCGGTATGGGATCGATTCCCGTCCGTGGGCCCATTGGCATATTTGTCGTTCCAGTCAGTGCACCGCGACTTGTATATCAAAAGCCGTTGTATATACTAATGGAACAATGTAACAGGTTTCCTCTTAAAGACTAAATTAAATTGACCATGGTGATGTAACTTATGATATAGTTCTTTTGCAATAAGTATTACAAAAACCCCACATTATAATGGTAATAATATTATATATATATATATATATATATATATATATATATATATATATATATATATATATATATATATATTATATATACACACACACACATACACATACAATATATAACAATATACTACAATAAAAAAAATCAGTGAAGACATAACTGGTAGACTAGAACTGGCAATGATGGGGTGGAAGAACAGGTAAGACATTTATATAACAATCGATTGACGTTTAAGTATGGCAAAATGTATAAACGTAATAGCTAGATTTATTATAATTCTCTGATTACTGGAAGACAAAATTAGAAGAATTTTTGCATATTTGGCCATCTGTTGTAGGTGTTGTAATGAAAATGGACTCATACTGAAACCATCAAAACCAGCGACTGCCATCAATGCGCAGATTATGGAGGTGAGAAATAGTAATCACATTAACTGAATTCATTTTTAACAGAAAAATCAAACATTTTGTAAGAGTACTTACTTTCAGTTATCATTGTATATGACAGTTGAATACTAGCAGCAAACTTGTGCACGACATACTACAGACATGATTAATTAGTATGACAAACCTGTTATTAGAATGTTAGCTATCTGGCAGTTGATCACTGTTACATATTATTCTCCGTAGCTTTATACTTTATATTGTGAAACATGCATTTAAAACAAAATAGGAACAGTAACACAAGAACACTCTTTGAATATTGTTGGGGGAACCTAACCCCTTCACCCACCAATAATTACATGTCTGGGGCCTAATTTACTTGACTTCTGCAACTTTGGGGTTTAATGTGCAGCGCAACAACAACAACAACAATAATAATAATAATAATTCATTCATTCATTCATTATTTTGAAATAAAATAAATATTGGTTACCTGATCTGCGTGGTGAACTTGACCCTGGTTCTTCAATAGTGTATATTGATATGTAAACGAGGCGTAATCGAAAACCTCTTTTGTAATTTGTCTTATACAGAGATGCTGTTTTCGTTTCTGTTATGTTTGCTGTGTTTGTTAGGCTGCCTTCAACAACGGGCGCGGCACAACCGGAGAGGTATGGTCGACGTACTGTGATTTAGAAGATGTCAGATTTGGAATTATATTCGCCACCAGCATGTCCGCACCATACAACCTGACGTGGAAAGGAGCCGGTTTTCGACAAGACCATTCAAAGGTAACTACCACAGTAGGCCTAATGAGTGTATAGTTGAATACACAGGGTCATGCCTTACCTAGATAGCTGGGGCTGGGCAAGGGGTGTAGTAAAAATAATGTCGAAACATCCACACACACACACATGGTTTATTAATATACGGTCATATTCAGCACTTTAAACTTGAAGGAAATGTTTTGGTATGTTTTCGTGGAGAACACCTCCTTTGCTAGACTAAAGGCTCGCATGAAACGAGATTGAGAAAAATCGTAGTCTACGTTACATGCGACACACAGTAAACGGAAAGAAGAATACAGGAAATAGAAAACGGAGAAAAACCCACAACCGAGAAGGAAAAAAGGAAATAGAAAATACCAAATGGAAAGAAGGACATATTATTACTTTATCAGGTGTCAAACCAGTAGCAAAAATCACTTAATTCACTCATTTATAAGTTCGTTTTATTGAAGATTCCGATCATGACGTCTTATAAGACACACATAAAAAAAACCTGCACACAATTCACATATTTATCTGATAATGCCAGTGACGATACACCCTATGCACCTTATGCATGGGTCCACTGGGAAGCTTCATGAAAGTTATTATTACAGTAAAATTCTATAAAACATTAATATTTGTATCTTCAACATAACTATGACCTGGGCATTCCACCAACTGCAAGTAGTGTTTACGATAATAACAAATATGTTATTTGGGTCATTTAATCTGCATCATTGATGTGATGGGGTGTCGTTTAGTATTAATTAATTAATTCATTAATTTTCCCCCGTTTTCCCCCGTTTGATACTGACTTTCAAAAGTTTGAATTTCATTAAATACTCAAATATTTATTTTGTTTGTTTGCATATTTGTTTCGGTAGTATTGTTTGTGGGTCTAATCTGTGTGCTGTTGATGTTTCCTCATTTTACATAATTTTTATTATTTAAAAAATGTCTTGGTTTTGGGGGTGGGGTTTTTTTTCAGTTTGAGAAAAATAAATTGTATTCCGCTCACAACACCAGTTGGCTTGTCGACTTTGATGAAGAACATTCTTTCGTGTTACACGACTGCAGTCTCCAGACACCCCCCTACTACTGCCTGTTTTACACGTCACCGGTTATAGAAGTGGGGTGAGTAATGTTGGTAATCACATCCTAAAAACTGTCTTTACAATACATAACAGAAATACATACATTATATTAAATGTAATGAAAATTAGTTGTATTAGCAATTGTTTCAGGGAAGATAGCGCAAATGTCTGTCGTTTTTTTTTTTTCTGTACATTGGTGTTGCTGTTACCCCACTCTATCGTCTCTTTAATACGCTCTCTCGCTCTCTCTCTCTCTCTCTCTCTCTCTAAGCAGATCGGTCCTGGTTGCTAGAAAGTTTGGTCCTGTTTCCTACAGTGCAATTACAACAGAGATTCTAATATATAATATTATACTCTGTCGCTATTTTTGTTTGTATTATTCAGTGGGAAAAAGATCGTCTTGCTAGGAGATTTGACCAAATTTGTTCCGATGTCCAGCCAAAGGATATTCAAGTTATGGCTGACATTGACCACGGTCGCCGTCACGCTGAAGGGGAAAGTAAACGAGATGGTTCATTTCTCATACTACATCGACGACGTCCGGGCAGACGTGAACAAAACAGCAGACAGCAAGGAATGTGCTACCTTCGTCTTATACACAACGACACCCTCACCAGCGTCGCCGACCGCCATTCCACCATACCTGGACTGCACCATACCAACAGTGCAGACCACGACTACAGCAGCAACCACTATTATAACTACGGCAAAAGCAACGACAACGACATCCACCACGTCGCCAGTGACGACCAATCAGAGTGACAGAACACGCCAGACAACCGGGACGTCTGCAGCCTATAAAACAATCACGTCTGGTTTTCTCTGCATCACAGCGGTATTAATTAGCAATGTTCTTAGTGTGACAAATTAAATACTTTAACTAAACGTACCGGTGTTTAGTTTGTTTTATTTTCGTGCTTAGTTAATAAGTTGGAAGACATTTTAAGACTACAGCTGTTTGGTGTCTAACATGGTTATTTCGACACTTAGTCCAGACAGAAAGACACGCACACACACACACACACACACACACACACACAGAGAGAGAGAGAGAGAGAGAGTGTGTCTGTGTGTGTGTGTCTGTGTGTGTGTGTGTGTGTGTGTTAACCTAGTGCCTATCAGTTCGATGACTTAGCAGCCAGCGATTTTTTTTAGAGTTGTCGATACACTGTGAAATATTAACGAAGTAAAGAAAATGCAGATCCCATTGATAGTAATATGTGCCAAAGTTTATGATTTGTGCGAACACTAATAGTAAGTTATATATTTCCAGTAAATGAATATACCTTTATTAACGATGCATGTGTTATGTGAGGTACAATTGAGCTTTAATGCAGTATAGTGTTTCCAATATAGGTACTTTCAATAACTATGAGGGTCGCATATTAAAAAGATCCACTACTAATAAAAAACAGATATTCATATACAAGAACGGATCTCGTCTATGAACCGTTCGGATTGTTGGTATTATTATAACAAGTGTAAAACCTTACTTGGTGTTTTACTTGCAATTTAATATTCCTTTGAGATTTTGAATTGGAAATTTTAGATGTTACAGTTTTGGTTTAGCCAAAGACACTGGTAAATTAAATAGCATGGCGTATAGAGAAGATTATATATTTATGTCAAAATAATAAATAGTCATTTGTTGAAGATCAACTACATAATTATATTATTTGAGTGTAAAGAATGTACATAAGATGCGAATGAATAGTAAATATGTGTGTCAATATACAACACATCTTTTAAATCAGCTTGCTACCAGTATTTAACACATATCTGCCAATGTTATCTATATACATGAATTGTAGATCGTTAGGAAATTATAGTGAGCATCACATGCGATCATTTTTGTTCACACATTACTTTTACAATTTTCACAAATCAAAAACATTGCCACGTATTACTACCAATCAGATCTGTATTTTCTTTACTTCATTAATAATAATAATAATAATAATATAAAAAGACAAAATAATAATTTAAAAACTAATAACAATCTTATATACCAACTTTAAGGATGATCTCAATAGTATTACATTTTGTGTCAAGAAAACAACACAGAAAATAAACGTATTGTGTTTGTAACCCATCTAAGTATAACTACATTAGAGCCAAAGAATATTTTTCACAAAGGATAGAGCATTTTGTTGAGAGAACATACCATGCACAACAAATATATAACAAACAAACAAAATGCTGAGATAATTTATTAAAGCATCTTGATATTATCCGCACTGAATACTATCACTCGAGATGTTTCCAAATTACAGAGGGTATTATAAGACTTTGAGGCTTTTCTTAATAAAGACTCCTCTGGAACGCTGGTCGTTACCATGGTTTTCTCAGCTTTTCTTTTTTACAGACTGGAAAAAAATAATCAAGATTTATTATCATCATCATCATATGTTTTATTATTAATCATCATCATCATTAACAATATAGGTAAAATGTTTCATCATCATCATCATCATTAAGAATATAGATAAGATGTTAGTTTTTTATATTTCAATAACATTAATAATGATTATACTTATTTTGGGGTGGAAAGAGAATCTGTTCATTTACACTATTACGCATCTGAGACGCTCACGTTTTCCTGAAATATTTGAACTGAAGACAAACTGAAGAAACCCATTCTATGAATCAATTTTAAACACATCTGAATATATCTTCAAGGAAATTACCTACGTAGTTGCACTTGCTTGCACGCTTATGTTACTGTTTTGTTTTGTTTTGTTTGGTTGGGGGGTGGGGAGGGTGTTGGGGGGGGTTGTTTGTTAAACGAATTAAAAACTGATATTAATGAACAATGTGAATTATAATAATGTGGAGATTATTTCCATGAAAACATACGATAGGCATCTGCAATACGCTGGAGTAAAATATAGACCATTATCATTGTCAAAATATTTTAGCAATACATCCTTGACACGTTTGTATGATACATAACAAATCTTAGAAGGAATGAAATCTCAGGAAAAAATATTATGCAGACTTTTATCACAGAAACATACCACTTAAAGGACTAATACATTTTGGTATATACAAAATGTTTCATTTGTAATGAAATAAAACATTTGAAAAGACGCTTTCCAGAGTGACATACCTGCTCTATCCGCTGTTGTAAATACATTGACTGCAATCAGGCGTCGTATTCCCACCATCGGAGCAGTATAGTGTGCAGCCTATAATACATGTGAATGTTATTAGAAACGAAAACTTGATGACCATTGGTCCAAAACTTAATGATACTTTAATCGGAATTATGTCTTTGTTGTTTTTCATTGATATTACTTCCTGTACTGATATACTTTTAAAGCATTTTATTTATTTGTAACTGAATGACATCTGTGAAGAGAGTAATGTTGGATTGTTTGCTTAAAATCACACTACATGTATTTCTAGCGGAGATGACATTACAGAATAATACAATCGTGGCCATTATACATGGAGAATACCACACGAGTGACCGTTAAATACCAGTTATCTTACAACGAGTTGTTCTAAAACGTATCTAACAAACGAAAGCATTTAGGGGATGTGTACGCCTAGCATCAGTCAACTGATCAAACAATGGCACGCAGATTACGTCCATATGTTAGTAGGTATTTGATTTTAAAATACAAAATAACACCGCCCGTCCTTAATATATAATTTACGTAATAGCATCACCTGAACTTCCAGTCTTGATATACCAACACCCATTGCAGTCAGACCTTGGAGTCCCACCGGAGGCACAAGTTATTTTATATGCTGCAATATACGAGGGTCTTTTTTTTATTAAATATAAGACAACCTGTAAGGTACGTGTTTATCTTTTATTAAAATAAAAACGCTGATTACCACTGGTACATGCACATTTGTCATGGGCACCTACTAGGCCTGTGGAAAGCAGCAGATTAGGGGCCTTTGTCCCACCCCACTTGTGGCCCAAAACATTTCGTTTCTGTCGGCCTGCATACACATTTGTATATTGGTTCATACACATTTTTATTTTATGTAGGTAAAAATAACATATGTTAATAAAAGTAGTCCAAAAGGTGAACCAATTGACTTAATTTGTATAATTCGGTTTGTAAAAACAAATTGTCAATTGATAAATTTAAATTCTTATGTTTATTGGTGATGCAATGTGGTAGTCGAAAGACATTTAATGCGTAATGGATTAAAGCCTAAGGAACTATGTTTCCTAGAATAATATATTACCTCCAGTTCCATTCGTTGGTAGATTATACACGCACATAGAGCAGTCATCCAATGGGACACCGCCAACGTCACACGTTATGTTGCAGCCTGTAATGCGTACGCATCTTAGTATACTAAGAAAACATGATGAACATGGGTATAACAATACCTGTGTATATTACGTAAATAAAAAATAAAAATTGTAATATGAATATCTCAAAGATGAATCTGGTTATAATCCTGAAAGGAAAAAGGAAAAAGCCTGTCTGTATTTTGTAATAATTGTTCAGTGGAGATCTGCGTCTATGTTAAGCTGCTAAACGTACTAAAGATATAAGGAATGGTAGTGTTAAACTGAAAGACAAAGAGAATTCCAAGCCTGAACCAAAACAGTATTAGATTTTTTTTCTTCACATTGTTTATAGCATACAAAGAACAATTTCGATTGAAACATATTTTATTGCTTCGAAAAACAAATGAACTAGGCAAACTTCTTCCAACTTACTTGGCCGTCTCCGTATTAATTCATACATAATCACGGCAATTATATATATATTGACGCAGTTTAAAATATTATAAAGAAATTAATATTTTTAAAGAAGAAATGAAAGTTCCCTATTTGTTTGATAATATGAAAGCAGGTTTTCTAAAACACATAAAACAAAAATGTGATCTAAAACTATATTTATTTTATCTAAATCCCAGTACATTAAAATTTAAAGAATTATTGATCAGTAATAAAATATGTGTCACAAGAAACGTCGGTATATTAAATAAAATAATTAATGATAAATTCAGACGACTGTGGATATATCTGTATCAATATATACCACACCACTTGAGGTATTGTATATATGCATTTATATATTATATACTTATAAAAAAAATACATACATACATGGATATATTAACACGTGAAGGAACGGTCTTCGACGTGACCAGTAAAATCAATAGTACAACATCTGTAAACACACATTCTACACGTTTTGCAATATAAACTATATATATATGAAATATAAACACATATAATACTTTACACTGTTTACGAAATTCTTAATATAAACACATATTACTTTACACTGTGTATGAAGTGCTTAATATAAACACATATAATACTTTACACTGCGTACGAAATGCTTAATTTCCACTCGTACAGTCTTTGGGGATGTAATATGTTAGTCGTGAGACATTTAGTATGTAATGAAATTAAACTTATGGAAATCTGTTTCCTAGAATAACATATTACCTATATGTTGTGTAATTTTTGTAGTTTCATTCGCGATCACCTCACACCCACAGCAGTCAGGCTTTGGTTTGAAACCGGCGTGACAAGTAAAGTTGCAGCCTGTAATACATATGTGTGTTACTAAATTAAAGAATACTTGATGATAAACAGTGTATACAAACATTGTATATTAAACACGACCCCACAGAATCACTTTACCAAGTTTCTTACAGTCCAATGAAAATTCTATTATGTAATAGAATTTGCAATGTTAGACATCTGTTTTAAGTTATTTAACATTTAACTGTTTTTTAAATAAAATGTTTTGATATATACAAATTCTAGGAAGAGATGTTCTTCAAGGGAAAGGTGGATGGACGGACGGACGGATGGAGTTTGGACAAATCAGTATTATAAAGGTTTCGTTGAAGAATGTCATAGCGGAGCTAATGACATTAGCATTAGTGGTGTAATGCCATTTTGAAGCTGAATTACCGTTAAAGTTGTAGGTTTGTTTGCTGTTGTTGATGGGGGATTGCCGTTGTTTTTGTTGTTTGTTGGGTTTTTTGGGGTTGTTGTGGGGGTTTTGGGGGTGTATAGGGTTTGTTGTTGTTGGGGTTTTTTTGGGGGAGTTGGGGTGTATTTAACCGCATTACCAGAGCACACTGATTAGATACTGGATGAAAAACATTTGATAATTCTGACATATTATAGTCTAAGAGGAAATTCTGCATTTGTCCATTAGCAACAAAACGGTATTTTATACACTTGAATTTCGACATATTCTTTTAAGAAGCATCCTACATGTATGTAAGACACAAATCAACCTCCACTCAGGGGATTCGAATCAGCCAACCTCTGGTTGTTTTACTAGTGATTGGCAGCATTTTAAATCTATTTATATTTATATTACATACACGACAATAAAAGTTCCTGTACGTCAAATACAATGGTTCCAAACCAGTTGTAAAATATATAAATGGTCGAAATTTGTAAATTGTTTTCTAAGTAACTTTTTAATATTTGCTCTCGCATAGATTTTGGTAGAAAAACTACAATTAATTTCCAAGGGGCGAGACGCAACCCAGTGGTAAAGCGCACGCCTTATGCGCGGTCGGTCTAGGATCGATCCCCGTCGGTGGGACCATTGGAATAACTCATAATTACCAAATGATTGACATCCAGCAGCCGATGATTAATGAATCGATGTGTGTTAATTGTGTCGTTAAACAAAACATAATTTGCAATGAATGTAAATCTGTCAAAGCATGCTTCTCGCAATAACATCACCTGCATAAAAACACCCGCTACAGTCGGGCTTTGGAGTTCCACCCGCGTTACAGGTTATATTGCAGCCTGAAATACATGAATTCTTATTCATCTAACAACAATTGGTGAACAGGTATATTTGTATATTATGTGGGAAAAAACAACAACAAACAAACAAACAAACAAACAAAAACAAAAAACCTACAATGAGTTAAGTAAGTTCTGGGGTTTTCTTTAACGAAGTTGCTTCGATCGGGGGTCTCCAGTCTTGGAGAAAATTCTCAATTCAGCCAAAACCAATAGAGAAATTCGGGTAAAATGAATTCGCTTGAAAAATTTTCACCATGTAGTTTCATTATTCTATCCAAAATATTAGTTGTAATCCATGTAAAAATGCGTGGCGATTCGTTTGCAACCCTATATAGTTGTGTGGCAGTAATGCTAATGTGAATAACCGTTTTAATTCAGATTCGGGCATTTTTGTTTAATTCGGGCAAAAATCAGCCTGCCCCCCCCCCCCCCCCCCCACACACACACACACACACACAACAATGGGAGCCTTTGCTGCTTGTTCATTTTCACTTAGAATACATCCCAGTTTTAAAACTATATTTTTTGTAAGTGATTTATTTTGGAAAATAGTCATTATGGGGATATTTGTCTGATAAATATTGTTCACCACACTATTATTATTATTATTATTATTATTATTATTATTATTATTATTATTTTACAGACCCTTATAAACTATAATATAGAATAATGTTGGCGTTTCTTACACACACGCACATATACACAGTTAGAGAGAGAGAGAGAGAGAGAGAGAGAGAGAGAGAGAGAGAGAGAGAGAGAGAGAGAGAGAGAGAGTTATATATACACTGCAACTTCCAATTATTTCAGGCCTGTAGGAACGACTTTGGTGGGGGGGGGGGGGGGCACTGACGGATCGGGTACAAACTCTATATCAGATTTTGGTTACTATGGCAAACATTAATGTGTTAAAAAACGGAACACAAGTGGGGGGGCGGCACGTCCCCCCCCCCCCCCCCCTCCCCCGGTTTTATATACTTTCTCCCAATGTTTTCCACAACGGGCATGTTAAAGAAATAAGTGAAAAAGTAAACAAGTGACGAATATAACATTTACTTACATGCTGGTGCACCCCCACAAGATGGTGTGTGCGCCACGAAACAAAGGACAATTACCACACTGAAGCAAAATATTTCTTCTGAGTGAAACATCTTCGAAATCTTGGTCGCTTTCTGTTTAACAGACCCGTTCCCTTATTTGTACCAAACTCAGGTGTAAAATGCGCCACGTGTTTGATAATACTGGTTTTATTAATAAAATTAAGTTTTGTAACTTAATCTTCTAATTCAGAAATGATCGGTTAATCCATGGCTTCGCCTACAGTTCAGTGTAGATATTATCCAAATTTTATTAAAGTATTGATACCTTTGTCGTTTCTCTCTCTCTCTCTCTCTCTCTCTCTCTCTCTCTCTCTCTCTCTCTCTCTCTCTCTCTCTCTCTCTCTCTCCCCTTAATTTACGGCACATAATTTTTTTTTTCTTTCATATTGGTAGAAAGGCATTTTCCTCACTTTCCCAATATTCCTCCCGGTCAATTCCCTCCGATTAAAGCCCCAGGTCAATTCCCACATACTTGGCAGCTATGGTGACAGTACTCATGACGGGTGCCACCGGTGGGGCAAGATATGCTCACATTTCGCGAACACCAGCGCTGCATTCAGCCAGACTAAGCAGAAAAACGTCCGCCAGACTGGTTTATCTGCTTCACGTTAAACCAAATGGCCACGTCGGGAATCAATCAAATAGTTCGCGAACGTTAGCGAAACGTTCGCTGGCCGAACTTAGGGTAGATATAACAGTGATTCATGAGTGCATGACATCACAGCTGTCCTTTTTCAAAATTAGCTCTGTATAGTGCTAGTTTTGATTTAGTAAACTAGTCTGGAAGTGACAGATGAAATATGCAGTAAAAGATGTCATCAGGAGTGGCTGTCCTATAGTCGAGGCACTATATCGAGATTTATGGAATCAGCTAGGGGTGCAATAATACGGTAAACGTTGTATTTTGATATATTGCAATATACTACAACAATATAGTTGGTATAATAAATAATAATAATAATAATAATATGCAAGTACAAATGTATATATAAACTGTAAATTTTAAAAGGAGATATTTGTCAAATAGTTTACGTATTTTTAAATCATGGTGGCGTTTGTATGTTTTATCTTGAATCATGAACGTGGAACGATAAACATCAAAACACAAAAGTAAGAAAAACACATCTTATAACATCGGCGAAAAAAATCAAACTACATTAAACATCGTGGAATAAAAGGTATGCATTTTAACTCCCATATATGTATATGTATTCAGAACTGTGTCCACGAGATTAATAAATATAATAGCTGACACATTTGGGGTGTTTAATTATAAGCGTATGAGATCCTCAAATTCGGGCGAAAACGACAGATATATTCGGGCAAAATGTGATAACTTGAGACCATTTTACCATGTATTTTCACCATTCTACCCACAACATTACTTGTAATCCATGGGTAAATGCATAGTGATTCGTGTGTAACCCAATATAATGGTTTGGTAGTAATGTTTATATAAATAAACGTTGTTATCCATATTCGGGCATGTTCGTTTAATTCGGGAAAAAAAATCAGCCTGTCCCCTACAAACATGGGAGCCCGTACAGTGTGTTACTTAAAATAGCAAATCATTAATTAACAGTGTAAACAACATGGCTACACTATTTCTTTGAAATAGTTTCTGTCTGTTCAGCTTAGATATGAATAAAATTAATCTGGTAAGTAAATTCATTTTTAGATGGTATTGATGATATGAGATTGGTGAACAAAATTAGAAAATATTTTTCTAATTTTCATTATTATTCATAATGCGCCCTCGTGTATTTCGGTATCGTCAATATCATATATTAGGAATAAAAATAATGTATTATGCTCGCCAGAGGCTCGCATAATACAATTTGTATTCCTGATATATGATACTGATGATACCGAAAAACACTGGTAATAACCTCTCTTATATATATATATATATATATATATATATATATATATATATATATATATATATATATATATATATATATAAATATATAATGTATATATACTGATATATACTGATATATACAGGTCTCACACGAGGTCCAAATTATTTGCTGAGGCAACATTAGTTGCAAACAGTGTGTAAATGTTGTAGGTGAACAGTGTGTACATGAACGCTGTTGTAGGCAAAGTGTATGTGCGCGAAATGGGTTGTATAGCCAGTGTGTTCACTAAATCAGTTGTATAGTTAAAACGTGTCAAAGCAAAATGGGTCGTAAGCAAAATGTACTGTTCTATGTGTACGTGAAATCTATTGAAGGCAAACCGTGTATCCGTACGCTAAATGAGTTGTAGGCAAACAGTGTGTACACTAAATGAGTTGTAGGCAAACAGTGTGTATACTAAATGAGTTGTAGGCAAATTGTATGTACACTAAATGAGTTGTAAGCAAATTATGTGTACACTAAATGAGTTGTAGGCAAACAGTATGTACACTAAATGAGTTGTAGGCAAATTGTATGTACACTAAATGAGTTGTAAGCAAATTATGTGTACACTAAATGAGTTGTAGGCAAACAGTGTGTACGCTAAATGAGTTGTAGGCAAACAGTGTGTACCCTAAATGAGTTGTAGGCAAACAGTGTGTACGCTAAATGAGTTGTAGGCAAACAGTGTGTACGCTAAATGAGTTGTAGGCAAACAGTGTGTACGCTAAATGAGTTGTAGGCAAACAGTATGCACACTGAGTTGTAGGCAGTGTGTACACTAAATGAGTTGTAGGGAAACAGTGTTTACACAACATCAGTTGTAGGCAAACAGTGTGTACACTAAATGAGTTGTACGCAAGCAGTATGTACACTAAATGAGTTGTAGGCAAACAGTGTGTACACTAAGTGAGTTGTAGGCAAACTGTGTGTACATGTACGCTAAATGAGTTGTAGGCAAACAGTGTGTACACTTAATGAGTTGTAGGCAAACAATGTGTACACTACACAAGTTGTAGGCAAACCGTTTACACGTACACTAAATGAGTTGTAGGCAAACTGTGTGTACACGTACACTAAATGAGTTGTAGGCAAACAGTGTGTACACTAAATGAGTTGCACGCAAACAGTGTGTACACTAACAGAGTTGTAGGCAAACAGTGTGTACACTAAATGAGTTGTAGGCAAACTGTGTGTACATGTACGCTAAATGAGTTGTAGGCAAACAGTGTGTATACTAAATGAGTTGTAGGCAAACAGTGTGTACACTAAATGAGTTGTAGGCAAACAGTGTGTACACTACATGAGTTGTAGGCAAACAGTGTGTTTACTAAATGAGTTGTAGGCAAACAGTGTGTACACTAAATGAGTTGTAGGCAAACAGTGTGTACACTACATGAGTTGTAGGCAAACCGTGTACACCAAATGAGTTGCAGGCAAACAATGTGTACGCTACAAGAGTTGTTGGCAAATAGTGTGTACACCAAATGAGTTGTAGACAAACAGTGTGTACATTAAATGAGTTGTAGGCAAACAGTATGTACGCTAAATGAGTTGTAGACAAACAGTATGTACGCTAAATGAGTTGTAGGCAAACAGTGTGTACACTAAATGAGTTGCAGGCAAACAGTGTGTACACTAAGTGAGTTGTAGGCAAACTGCGTGTACATGTACGCTAAATGAGGTGTAGGCAAACAGTGTGTACACAAAATGAGTTGTAGGCAAACAATGTATATACTACACGAGTTGTAGGCAAACCGTTTACACGTACACTAAATGAGTTGTAGGCAAACAGTGTTTACACTAAGTGAGTTGTAGGCAAACTGTGTGTACACGTACACTAAATGAGTTGTAGGCAAACAATGTGTACACTACACGAGTTGTAGGCAAACCGTTTACACGTACACTAAATGAGTTTTAGGCAAACAGTGTGTACACTAAATGAGTTGTAGGAAAACAGTGTGTACACTAAATGACTCGTAGCCAAACAGTGTGTACACTACATAAGTTGTAGGCAAACAGTGTGTACACTAAATAAGTTGTAGGCAAACAGTGTGTACTCTAAATGACTCGTAGGCAAACAATGTGTACACTAAATGAGTTGTAGGCAAACAGTGTGTACACTAAATGAGTTGTAGGCAAACAGTGTTTACACTAAATGACTCGTAGGCAAACAGTGTGTACACTACATAAGTTATAGGCAAACCGTGTAAACCAAATGAGTTGCACGCAAACAGTGTGTACACTAACAGAGATGTAGGCAAACAGTGTGTACACTAAATGAGTTGTAGGCAAATTGTATGTACACTAAATGAGTTGTAAGCAAATTATGTGTACACTAAATGAGTTGTAGGCAAACAGTATGTACACTAAATGAGTTGTAGGCAAACATAGTGTACACTAAATGAGTTGTAGGCAAACAGTGTGTACGCTAAATGAGTTGTAGGCAAACAGTGTGTACACTAAATGAGTTGTAGGCAAACAGTGTGTATACTAAATGAGTTGTAGGCAAATTGTATGTACACTAAATGAGTTGTAAGCAAATTATGTGTACACTAAATGAGTTGTAGGCAAACAGTGTGTACACTAAATGAGTTGTAGGCAAACATAGTGTACACTAAATGAGTTTTAGGCAAACAGTGTGTACGCTAAATGAGTTGTAGGCAAACAGTGTGTACGCTAAATGAGTTGTAGGCAAACAGTATGCACACTGAGTTGTAGGCAGTGTGTACACTAAATGAGTTGTAGGCAAACAGTGTGTCCACTAAATGAGTTGTAGGCAAACAGTGTTTACACAACATCAGTTGTAGGCAAACAGTGTGTACACTAAATGAGTTGTACGCAAGCAGTATGTATACTAAATGAGTTGTAGGCAAACAGTGTGTACACTAAGTGAGTTGTAGGCAAACTGTGTGTACATGTACGCTAAATGAGTTGTAGGCAAACAGTGTGTACACTTAATGAGTTGTAGGCAAACAATGTGTACACTACACAAGTTGTAGGCAAACCGTTTACACGTACACTAAATGAGTTGTAGGCAAACTGTGTGTACACGTACACTAAATGAGTTGTAGGCAAATAGTGTGTACACTAAATGAGTTGTAGGCAAACAGTGTGTACACTACATGAGTTGTAGGCAAACCGTGTACACTAAATGAGTTGTAGGCAAACAGTGTGTACACTACACGAGTTGTAGGCAAACCGTTTACACGTACACTAAATGAGTTGTAGGCAAACAGTGTGTACACTAAATGAGTTGCACGCAAACAGTGTGTACACTAACAGAGTTGTAGGCAAACAGTGTGTACACTAAATGAGTTGTAGGCAAACTGTGTGTACATGTACGCTAAATGAGTTGTAGGCAAACAGTGTGTATACTAAATGAGTTGTAGGCAAACAGTGTGTACACTAAATGAGTTGTAGGCAAACAGTGTGTACACTACATGAGTTGTAGGCAAACAGTGTGTTTACTAAATGAGTTGTAGGCAAACAGTGTGTACACTAAATGAGTTGTAGGCAAACAGTGTGTACACTACATGAGTTGTAGGCAAACCGTGTACACCAAATGAGTTGCAGGCAAACAATGTGTACGCTACAAGAGTTGTTGGCAAATAGTGTGTACACCAAATGAGTTGTAGACAAACAGTGTGTACATTAAATGAGTTGTAGGCAAACAGTATGTACGCTAAATGAGTTGTAGACAAACAGTATGTATGCTAAATGAGTTGTAGGCAAACAGTGTGTACACTAAATGAGTTGCAGGCAAACAGTGTGTACACTAAGTGAGTTGTAGGCAAACTGCGTGTACATGTACGCTAAATGAGTTGCAGGCAAACAGTGTGTACACTAAGTGAGTTGTAGGCAAACTGCGTGTACATGTACGCTAAATGAGTTGTAGGCAAACAGTGTTTACACTAAATGACTCGTAGGCAAACAGTGTGTACACTACATAAGTTATAGGCAAACCGTGTAAACCAAATGAGTTGCAGGCAAACAGTGTGTACGCTACAAGAGTTGCAGGCAAATAGTGTGTACACTAAATGAGTTGCAGGAAAACAGTGTGTACACTGAATGAGCTGTAGGCACATTGTGTGTACACGCACGCTAAATGAGTTGTAGGCAAAGCGTGTGTACACTAAATGAGTTGTAGGCGAACTGTGTGTACACGTACGCTAAATGAGTTGTAGGCAAACAGTGTGTACACTTAATGAGTTGTAGGCAAACTGTGTGTACACGTACGCTAAATTAGTTGTAGGCAAACAGTGTGTACGCCAAATGAGTTGTAGGCAAACTGTGGGTACACTAAATGAGTTGTAGGCAAACAGTGTGTACACTACATGAGTTGTAAGCAAACAGTGTGTACACTACATGAGTTGTAGGGAAACCGTGTACACCAAATGAGTTGCAGGCAAACAATGTGTACGCTACAAGAGTTGTTGGCAAATAGTGTGTACACCAAATGAGTTGTAGACAAACAGTGTGTACACTAAATGAGTTGTAGGCAAACAGTGTGTACACTAAGTGAGTTGTAGGCAAACTGCGTGTACATGTACGCTAAATGAGTTGCAGGCAAACAGTGTGTACACTAAGTGAGTTGTAGGCAAACTGCGTGTACATGTACGCTAAATGAGTTGTAGGCAAACAGTGTGTACACAAAATGAGTTGTAGGCAAACAATGTATATACTACACGAGTTGTAGGCAAACCGTTTACACGTACACTAAATGAGTTGTAGGCAAACAGTGTTTACACTAAGTGAGTTGTAGGCAAACTGTGTGTACACGTACACTAAATGAGTTGTAGGCAAACAATGTGTACACTACACGAGTTGTAGGCAAACCGTTTACACGTACACTAAATGAGTTGTAGGCAAACAGTGTGTACACTAAATGAGTTGTAGGCAAACAGTGTGTACACTAAATGACTCGTAGGCAAACAGTGTGTACACTACATAAGTTGTAGGCAAACAGTGTGTACACTAAATAAGTTGTAGGCAAACAGTGTGTACTCTAAATGACTCGTAGGCAAACAATGTGTACACTAAATGAGTTGTAGGCAAACAGTGTGTACACTAAATGAGTTGTAGGCAAACAGTGTTTACACTAAATGACTCGTAGGCAAACAGTGTGTACACTACATAAGTTATAGGCAAACCGTGTAAACCAAATGAGTTGCAGGCAAACAGTGTGTACGCTACAAGAGTTGCAGGCAAATAGTGTGTACACTAAATGAGTTGCAGGAAAACAGTGTGTACACTGAATGAGCTGTAGGCACATTGTGTGTACACGCACGCTAAATGAGTTGTAGGCAAAGCGTGTGTACACTAAATGAGTTGTAGGCGAACTGTGTGTACACGTACGCTAAATGAGTTGTAGGCAAACAGTGTGTACACTTAATGAGTTGTAGGCAAACTGTGTGTACACGTACGCTAAATGAGTTGTAGGCAAACAGTGTGTACGCCAAATGAGTTGTAGGCAAACTGTGGGTACACTAAATGAGTTGTAGGCAAACAGTGTGTACACTACATGAGTTGTAGGCAAACAGTGTGTACACTACATGAGTTGTAGGCAAACCGTGTACACCAAATGAGTTGCAGGCAAACAATGTGTACGCTACAAGAGTTGTTGGCAAATAGTGTGTACACCAAATGAGTTGTAGACAAACAGTGTGTACACTAAATGAGTTGTAGGCAAACAGTGTGTACACTAAATGAGTTGTAAGCAAGCAGTATGTACGCTAAATGAGTTGTAGACAAACAGTATGTACGCTAAATGAGTTGTAGGCAAACAGTGTGTACGCTAAATGAGTTGTAGGCAAACAGTGTGTACGTTGAATGAGTTGTAGGCAAAGCATGTGTACACGTACGCTAAATGAGTTGTAGGCAAACAGTGTGTACACTAAATGAGTTGCAGGCAAACAGTGTGTACACTAAGTGAGTTGTAGGCAAACTGTGTTTACATGTACGCTAAATGAGTTGTAGGCAAACAGTGTGTACACAAAATTAGTTGTAGGCAAACAATGTGTATACTACACGAGTTGTAGGCAAACCGTTTACACGTACACTAAATCAGTTGTAGGCAAACAGTGTTTACACTAAGTGAGTTGTAGGCAAACTGTGTGTACACGTACACTAAATGAGTTGTAGGCAAACAGTGTGTACACAAAATGAGTTGTAGGCAAACAATGTTTACACTACACGAGTTGTAGGCAAACCGTTTACACGTACACTAAATGAGTTGTAGGCAAACAGTGTGTACACTACATAAGTTGTAGGCAAACAGTGTGTACACTAAATGAGTTGTAGGCAAACAGTGTGTACACCAAATGACTCGTAGGCAAACAATGTGTACACTAAATGAGTTGTAGGCAAACAGTGTGTACACTAAATGAGTTGTAGGCAAACAGTGTTTACACTAAATGACTCGTAGGCAAACAGTGTGTACACTACATAAGTTGTAGGCAAACCGTGTAAACCAAATGAGTTGCAGGCAAACAGTGTGTACGCTACAAGAGTTGTAGGCAAATAGTGTGTACACTAAATGAGTTGCAGGAAAACAGTGTGTACAGTAAATGAGTTGTAGGCAAACAGTATGTACACTAAATGAGTTGTAGGCAAACAGTGTGTACACTGAATGAGCTGTAGGCACATTGTGTGTACACGTACGCTAAATGAGTTGTAGGCAAACAGTGTGTACACTATATGAGTTGTAGGCAAACAGTGTGTACGCTAAATGAATTGTAGGCAAACAGTGTTTACACTAAATGACTCGTAGGCAAACAGTGTGTACACTACATAAGTTGTAGGCAAACCGTGTAAACCAAATGAGTTGCAGGCAAACAGTGTGTACGCTACAAGAGTTGTAGGCAAATAGTGTGTACACTAAATGAGTTGCAGGAAAACAGTGTGTACAGTAAATGAGTTGTAGGCAAACAGTATGTACACTAAATGAGTTGTAGGCAAACAGTGTGTACACTGAATGAGCTGTAGGCACATTGTGTGTACACGTACGCTAAATGAGTTGTAGGCAAACAGTGTGTACACTATATGAGTTGTAGGCAAACAGTGTGTACGCTAAATGAATTGTAGGCAAACAGTGTGTACGTTGAATGAGTTGTAGGCAAAGCGTGTGTACACTAAATGAGTTGTAGGCAAACTGTGTGTACACGTACGCTCAATGAGTTTTAGGCAAACAATGTGTACACTAAATGAGTTGTAGGCAAACTGTGTGTACACGTACGCTAAATGAGTTGTAGGCAAACAGTGTGTACACTTAACGAGTTGTAGGCAAACTGTGTGTACACGTACGCTAAATGAGTTGTAGGCAAACAGTGTGTACGCTAAATGAGTTGTAGGCAAACTGTGGGTACATGTACACTAAATGAGTTGTAGGCAAACTGTGTGTACATGAACACTAAATGAGTTGTAGGCAAACTGTGTGTACACGTACACTAAATGAGTTGTAGGCAAACCGTGTACCCGTACGCTAAATGAGCTGTAGGCAAACAGTGTGTACACTAAATGAGTTGTAGGCAAACTGTGTGTACACGTACACTAAATGAGTTGTAGGAAAACCGTGTACACGTACGATAAATGAGTTGTAGGCAAACTGTGTGTATTTTAAATGTGTTGTAGGTAGTACTAAGCCAAATAACTTAAGATGGGTCAAAATTCGAGGTGCACCCACCTTTTGATAGAGCAGTTGACACCACAAGTCCTGTGTATTGGTTGTAAACAAAAACAGTTTTATCGAGGAAAATATTTATGCAATTTTATTACTACTGTGTTAAGTAGCCTTGCGCTTAAAACATGTATGGGGAGGTACCTGTAAAAAAAAAGTACTAAAATTTTTGCGGAACTAGGGTAGTCATAGACGCTACCCGTTATGTCTGAAATGAGCAGCATGACCATCAACTGTTTTTAATTCACTTTAAGGGTGATGGGTGGTAGTATTTATATTCGTGTTATATATGTCGATTGATACGCTGCGGGTAGGGGTTTTAATCACATATGTCACTATTGTCGTCTATGGGATTTGATTTGGTAGTATACACTCTGTAGGCAAACCGTGTATACGCTAAATGAGTTGTAGGCAAACAATGTGCACGTGAAATATGTTGTAGGCAAACAATGTGTAAGTGAAATCTGTTGTAGGCAAACAGTGTACGCAAAATACATTGTACCTACGCTAAATGAGTTGTAAGGAAACTGTGTGTACGTGAAATCTGTTGCAGGCAAACAGTGTACACGGACGCTAAATTAGTCGATTAGTTGTAGGCAAACTGTGTGTACGCGCAATACGCTGTTGCCAAACAGTGTGTACGTGAAATCTATTGTAGGCAAACTGTGTGTGATCGAAATCATAAGGATACGAGACGGAGGGAGGCTGAAGAAAAACCTCAAATTCGGGCCAAAATTATAGAGATATTCGGGGAAAATGTGCTAACCTGAGACCTTTTTACCGTATATTTCCATCATTCTACCCTCAAAATGATAGACCGTGGGCCCACTATAACCCCCCTGCCCCCCCCCCCCCCCGGGATTTTTCAAGATGAGTATATCTTTGAAGCCTATCCATAGACATATTCAAATCAGCTTGTCTGCAGGCAATCTGTTGGTGGGTGTGCCTGTAGGACACGTTTGAATGTAGGCACCCTATTTATTTTTAACAGGGCAAATTTCTGATCATGGTGAATGTTCCACATAATTTTCTAAAATATTTGAAAATAATTCTGGACTATATCACTGCTTTTACTTTAAAGCTGGGTTACTGGTGAATGTATTCCACCAAAACATAATATATTTTTGGCATCTGACTAAGCATAGTGAGTCAATGAATCTGAAATGTCCTGAGTATTACAAACATAGTATATGAAAAAACCTGCATGGCAATGTTCAAGTTAACATCCAGACATATGTTGAACAGGTTTAAGACCAAATTATGAATGCTATTCATGCTAAATTACATGTTCATAACAACAAACCACAAAGCAATGCAATATATGTGGTATGGATATAGTACCGGGGGTATACTCACCAGCAAAAGTTACACAGTTTCCCATATACGTAATTCTCTATGTACATGTGTATGTATACATACCGTACCTAAAACATTCTGATCCTTTTATTATTGTATTGTATTTAATATCTGAAGGCAGCATTACTTAAATATGGTGCAGTACATGCTGTATAAACCATTTACATGAATATTTTGAATATTTTTATATTACACACAAGTCTTACAAACATAAAAAGTGAATTTACATACCATTCTAGGCAAGTCTGCTTTACATATACAATGTATCTGTCTCACAACAGCTAGGATTTTTGTTGCTTTTTGTAATATTTTAGAATTGCAGTTCTATTTATATTATGCTTAACTTATGTTTTGGTGTATATATTGTCATCTAACTTTCATTCCCAATTCTCAATCATTTTATGTGACCCAAATATGATATATGTGAAGTTCACAATTTTCTATTTCTACATCCTTCCTTTTATTCTATTAAGTAGATGTTAATAACAATTACAAAACAATATAATATGATGTATGAATAATTATATACTTCTCAAAATAAGTTACTAGTAAGCAATGCCAGAAATGTATTAATTTCTATGTATACACATACTTAGGATTGCCTGAAGCTTTTATTATTAAAAAAACAAATTGACCTGGCTTTTTTCTATAGCATATTGAGGCTTCATTATTCAAATATGGTTAAGTATATGGAGTTTATATACTTGTATTTAAATTGTGCTTAATTTATGCTTAGGTTTATATAATTGACATCAGATATCTAGTACTTGACTTTCTTTCCTATTTCAGTCTTATCATCTGACTCAAATATAATGTCTGTTATGTTCACAATATCTGTAATTTCTTATTTTGTCCTCTGGGCCTTTGCTCTTATTCCTGCCTCAGTATGTCAACAGCTCTTGTTATCAGATCACAAACCATCCAATTCAGCTTCAGTATTTCCTTGGACTTGTCTCAGCCATTTCTATGTGGTTGAGGAATACTCTGGACTTCGTGATATGACTAATACCATATGAGACCATGGCAATTTGCTCTCTTCCAATTTGCTCTATTGGTACAGCATATTTTCAGGGAATATCTACTGGATGAAAGGTTTGCAACTAATCCACAGTAGCATAATAACAGCATTCGTGGTTTGGCACTAAATTTCTCATGTGAAAGGGGTTCTTCCGAGCCACACTTGATCTAAGGAATCCCTACAAAAGTCTTAAGAGACTAGAAGACCATTTAAATGAAAAAAAGAAAACTCTGCCCTCAGCTTCTTGGGAAGAGGGTTCTATTTGTGAGACAAAGTACATGTTTCAAACGCAAACAATGTCTGAGGGTGTTGTAAAGTGCACAAGAAAATGCAGAAACAAAGATTATACTTCAATGTCTGTACATTACTGCCATTTCACCATCCCAGATACGGACATTTGTATACACTCAATTTGGCAACAAGAGGCATCTTTAAGGATGCAGGGAAGACACCAACTAGCAATTCCAGCTGTGCTTGCCATTACAGACTATGATACCAACAGTGCTTTTATGCAGAATGGAAAACTGGAAGTTTTGAACATTCTCAAGCAGACTTCCTTGAAATGTTGTTAGCTCATGGATGTTCAGCAAAAATTAATGTTTATATATTTAAGAAGCAGATCATTTCATATACCTTCTCTATGGGAGTGCAGGTGCGAATAACATACAAAAACATCATGACTTGAGAAATATCTGGAAATTTTGTTGCCAAACCAAGGATGATAATATTGAACTACAGTAGAGTATAAATCAGCCTTCTCCACTCTACATGTATGTATTCACTGAGAATGTACATAAAGAGAACAAATTGCCAAGTTGTCATTTGGTATCAGTTATGCCACGCATACCAGGCTATTCCCCAACCAAATGGTCATGTGGCTGAGAAATTTTAGAAGGCACACTAGAGATGAAATAGTGATATGTTACCATGAGAGTTGATGGACATACTGATGGGGGAACCAGAGCAGAGCCTGGAGAAGGAGAATACCAGAAATTGTGAACATGACAGACATACTTAAATTGCATGAAAATGCAAAGGAATATGAAAGGCAGTCAAAACTTTCCTAGACAATATTTGATGTAGATACTAATTATATACACTTGAGCATAAGTTAAGCACAATGTAAATATAAAGGCAAATCTAAAAATATTACAAACACAGACTAGTATAAGATGAACTTCTGTGAGATAGACGACTTGTACATGCAATGCAAAAGAAATTATGGTAGGTACACAAAACTGATGCTTTAAATTTTTAACACTGGTGTTTAGTAAAGAGGGACATATTCATAATATTGATGCACATACATGTATACTCAACGAAATTAATTAAGGGCTAGTAAACTTTCTTATATTATAATATAATTCTTTGTTACTGTCATATTATTTTAGCATGTTTTGGTCATATATATGGCTTCTATACATTGTTTCAGTAAACTTTTACTGGTTATACACGCAATAAACACTGGGATTTCACATACTTAAAAATATTGAAATGAGCATTAGGCAAGTATTTGTTACACATTTGTTCAGAATGTTTTTTGTCATTGTGTTCCCTCAAAATTGTTATTTAAGTCATTAAGTTTAAGAACATGCCACAATGCTGACAACTTTCAACAGAAGAAGTTGTATTTTCCCCCATATTTAAAGGTAAATGCTAAAATATCTATTGGACCTTGATTAATTTTGTTGAGTATAGTATAGGCAGATATACTGAACCATATTTGAATAATGCTGCTTCAATATATTAAATACAGTGCATATACTGGCCCATGGACTATGAGTTGTAATCCATGTAAAATGCGTAGTTATTCGTCTACAACCCTATATAACTGTTTGATAGTAATGATAATATGAATAAATGTTGTTATCCAGATTCGGGCAAACTCTATGTAAGCGAAATGGGTTATAGGCAAACTCATGTGTAATTAGGGCATTGACAAACCACGAGATATGATGTAGTCCCCAAAACTCTAACCGTAATTCGCTTTTGTATTGCAGGTAAAATTTCTCAAGTTATTTTCAATAATACATTCATTATTATTTACTTTTGCTCCTGCTTGGAATAAAATAATGGTGTGTTTTTTACATACATGGACAAGCCTTTAATTTATTGTAACATCCTCAGAATTATGTTCGAATGTCATCGGCAACATTTCAAAATTAACAATACTAGTATTTCGTTTTATATGATCGTTTTATACAATCGGTAATATATCACATAACCCTAGCGCATTAGACCTCGATGTTACTAAAATATAGGCGAAAAGGTAGCATACATTTTCATAACCTCGGTCACAATATAAGAAATATTTTTCATTAGTAGAAACATCTGACCATTAAAGTGGCTAGGTACGATAGCTGCCCACGTGGTTGAACAAACCTCGCTCATAGTCAACATAACCCTACGCATAGTTGTCGTTCTGTATCAATGGCCATGGCTAATTAAAATGAAGTTGGAGGGAGACATACTTCAAGGGCTACTATCGCCAATTGAAATTATCTCAAGTTTGGAGACAGGCACATTTTATACTTTTTTTAATTTATCTATTTAATTTTATTTATTTTTAACATAAATTCTTTGTTTTCTTACAAGATCGTAGGTATTTTCTGGCTGAAATATTATGACAGCAGTGGCGGATCCAGCGTGATATCGAGCAGGGGTCACAATTAGGTTGTGAAGATCTCGATAGGGAAGGGAATCGGGGTGTCAGTAATTTTGATCTTTTTTATTGTCAAAACTGAAGTATCTCGATAGGGAGGAGGCTCGGGTTCTAGGGAGTCAGAATTTCTGTCAGGTAGGGGTAGGGGTGATGGTTACGTTTGTTTTGTGTAACGACACTAGAGCACATTGATTAATTAATCATCTGCTATTGGATGTCAAACATTTGGTAATTCTGACACGTGGTCATCAGAGGAAACCCGATACATTTTTCCCAATACAGCAAAAGAAAGAAAGAAAGAAATGTTTTATTTAACGACGCACTCAACACATTTTATTTACGGTTATATGGCGTCAGACATAATTATGGTTAAGGACCACACAGATTTTGAGAGGAAACCCGCTGTCGCCACTACATGGGCTACTCTTCCGATTGGCAGCAAGGGATCTTTTATTTGCGCTTCCCACAGGCAGGATAGTACAAACCATGGCCTTTGTTGAACCAGTTATGGATCACTGGTCGGTGCAAGTGGTTTACACCTACCCATTGAGCCTTACGGAGCACTCACTCAGGGTTTAGAGTCGGTATCTGGATTAAAAATCCCATGCCTCGACTGGGATCCGAATCCAGTACCTACCAGCCTGTAGACCGATGGCCTGCCACGACGCCACCGAGGCCGGTCCTAATACAGCAAGGAATATTTTATATGCATTTTGCCAGACAGGCCTTTGATCAGTTGTCGTGCACTGGTTGGGACGAGAAAAACACAATCAGTTGAATGGATCCACAGAGGCGGTTCGATCCTGCAACGCAAGCACACCAAGCGAGCACTCACTCAACCGACTCAGCTAAATACCAACCCTTGTGGGGTGGGGGGGGGGGGGTGTTATTGTCCCAGATCACAAACATAGCAGTGTCAGGGATGGGATCCCCAAATCACTGCTGTACATATAATAAATATACAACACATATATCCATACACAAACAAATATGTACACACGTACCCGGATGTCGTCCGATACATACACATATGTACATACATAGATTCACACATACATATATGCAAAAAGGCATCAATGTAATTGGGTACAAGAGTAGTAAATATACATACATGTAATTGGTTTAATCTGGGATCTTATAAAGAGAAGAGAGAGGATAAGAAAGAGGAGAAAGAGGTAGAAGACGAGATAAGGTTATACGTGAGGTGTATGTTTATTTTTGCTTGTTTTTCGCTATCTCCAAACAGGCCATAGACAAGAACAAACTTAAGCTAACATCATATATTTCATTTAATCGTTATCATTAAATAAATTAGCCCATGGAGCCCATTGTTTATTAAACATTTCGTATTTGCAATTTTTATATAACATAAATCTTTCTATTTCAAACGTTTGCTTCAACAGATTTTTAACAACTTTGATTTCTAAATATTTTTTTTGTATCTTAGTTCCATAAACATAATATTTCATGTTAATAATTAACCAGTTAAGGAAGTTAGATTTTTCGTTATTAATAATACCAAAGATAACATTATCTTTATTGAAATTAATTATAATACCAGTCTGAGTCAATATCCAGTTTTGAACTGCAACCCATAAGTTGTGAACTTTATTGCATTCGAAAAATAGATGTGGTATAGTTTCTGGATGGTTGTTACAAAAGCTACACGTTTGACTCAACATAGTGAATAATATATAGAAAGTGTTCGTAGCTAAGATTCGGTGAACTAGTCTATATTGAAACCATAATATTAATGTTGAATCCTGAGTGCTCTGAAAAGGAAGTAAATATTTGTCTGCCCATTCACTTGATGAAAAGATAAAACCTTTATCTTGCGATTTTGGAGTTATGGATTTAGAGTTTAATAAGTTGTACATATCCTTACATCCTCTTTGTCTTTTTAATAAAAGATTAAGTTTAAATGGAAGAATTGGGTTATAAACCATTTTAAATTTGTTATCTTTCAAATCATCTAAACTATATATGTACGTTTTTACTGCATTTGTTAATGAAGCATAGCTAATGAAATTGGTGGATATATTGGGTTTTTTTTATGAACTGATCATATTTTAAAATATCACCTTTTTCGTCAATAAGGTCGTTTATAAAAACAATTTCTTTTTCAAAATAATTTTTATATAGAAATGGCTTATGATCAATGAGTATTCTATCATTCAGCCAAATATTAATACATAAAATATCATCTACGGTTTGAGGATCAAGTTCTTTCTCTGTTTTGAGCCAGCTAAGCAGGCTATCTCTTCAAAATCTATTTGCAATATTTTTTTATTTTTTTTTGTTAAATAATAGTCTCCGTATTTTAACATCTCCTTATAAATAATCTTCGTAGCCATTAGCATTTTAAGGCAGTCATAAAATTGTTTAAGTTTATCATTTTAAGACCTCCAGCTTTATAGTCTTGAGTTATTAAATCACGTTTTAATTTTTCAGGCTTATTCTTCCATATAAATTTATAAATAACGTATTTAAGTTTTTTAATATCGTTTCTCCAGGATTAGGTAATATTAAAAGATGTGTTATTTTAGGTATTATTAAAGTTTTAAGAACAACTATTTTTCCTAAAACTGTTAGTTTTCTAATAGACCACAGTTTCATGGAGTTTTGTATTTCTTTTATTTTAGATTCATAATTAACTGCAGTAATATTTTCCAAATCTACTGAAAAATTAATACCAAGTAAATTGAATTGTGTTGCGCCCCAGTCCAATTTCCATCTTGTATGGTGGTAAACATCTTTAGAAAACTTTTTGCTCCCAATCCATATAGCTTTGGATTTTGAATAATTTATTTTTAGGCCTGAAATCTGTTCATAATAGTCTAATTCCATTAGTGTACTGCGAAGGGACTCGGTAGATCCATCTAGAATAAAACATGTGTCGTCAGCATATTGGGATATTAAATATTCTTCACAATCTATATTTATGCCTTTAATAGTTGGGTTATTTCTAATAATAACTGCAAGGATTTCAGCACATATAATAAAAATGTATGGCGATAGTGGGTCGCCTTGTCTGCATCCCCGTTGTAAAATGATAGGTTGAGATAAAAATCCATTTTGCATTACTCTTGACATAGAATTATTATAAAATGTTTTGATCCAATCTTTTATTGATGATTTAAAATTGAAAATATCAAGTGCTTTGTCTATAAATGACCATGATAATGAATCAAATGCTTTTTCGAAGTCTATAAGTAGTAATCCAGGAATATTATTCAGTTCGGTACATTGCATATCATATATTAGTCTTATATTTTCTCCAATATATCTTCCTTTTACAAAACCAGTTTGGTCATTATCTATTATTTTGTCCAAAGTTTGCTTTATTCTGTTAGCGATGCACCCTGAAGCCATTTTATAAATGTAATTTAGTAGAGTTATAGGTCTCCAGTTTTTAAGAAATTCTTTTGGTTTATTTACTTTCGGAATACATGTAATTATACCTAATTTTTGTACATTTGACATTTCTTTAATAGAATAGCTATAGTTGATGGCCCTGGTTATAAAATGTCCTAAATCAATCCCAAAATGTTTTTTTTTCTTTTTTTGTTTTTTTCTTCTTCTTTTTTTTTTTGGGGGGGGGGGGGGGGGCGGGGGTATTTAATTCAATGTATAATGTTTACACTTCAAAAGAAAAATTAATATTTTGGTCTGAACTGAACTGAACATTTATTTCTCTCAGGCCGTAATCCACGGCATATGAGGAACAATATATAATACAACAATTCACACTTTTTAACAAGATGACAGAGTAAAACTATTCACATAAGTATATCTATATAAAACGAACATGGGAATATAATTATAAATAATTGATTTGGGTTTGCATACACAATAATAATACAATAAAGCTACGAGCCGGAGGGCTTGAAAGTATTCATAATATGTTTACAAAATATTGCAAGTTTTCGGAGGACACCAGTTTTTTTACAATTAAATAATTCGTGAAATTTATATGTGTTTGGTTTGGATCGATAATATTTCGGTATATATTGAAGTCTGAATTGGTTAAAATATGGGCATGTAAAAATATAATGGAATTCATCTCCGATGTCGTTAGTGTTGCATAAAAAACACAATCTATCATGTAATGGTTTACGTATCCATCTACCTGTCTCTATTGGAAGATTGTGGTTTGATACTCTAAAACGTAACAATGGGCACAAATGTTTTTTTTCTAATAAATTTAAATAATTTTCGAATGCTATACTGCTTTTAAATATTTTGTAACAAGATGCTTTCGATGAAGTATCAATATGACTGTACCATGTTTGCAAAAATTGATCTATGAGTCG
Organism: Gigantopelta aegis; assembly: GCF_016097555.1. Lineage (NCBI taxonomy): Eukaryota > Metazoa > Mollusca > Gastropoda > Neomphalida > Peltospiridae > Gigantopelta > Gigantopelta aegis. Next base: position 80,441,423 of record NC_054708.1, on the reverse strand, counting down.
TGGCTGCAATGTCGGGGTTTATAGGATTATTTAGCCACTTAGAATAGACCATGATTTTCGTCTACATCAGCGAGTGTTGGTCTTGATTTTTTTAATGAAATATACAAGGGAAAAAAAAGAAATAGATTAAGCATAATTTTAACGGGAGTCCTCAGTTCGTTGTGTTTAGAATAATGCACAGCATTTGCTTAAGTGGAATATGTGAAGCTACTGTGCCTAAATGAATAAAACGTACAGAGGGGTCACATCAGATTTTATTTTTGCATTTACACCCAGTAGACGATGTATTTTTCGTGCTTGAGTGTTGATAAATATCCATTCATTCTATTTAGGAAGATTTTCACTGCCCAGGACAATACTTCCTTCCTCTTTAAGAAGACTGCCACTCCCCAGGATGATAATCATTCATCTTTAGGAAGACTGCCACTCCTGGGATGATAAATCATTCTTTTAGGAAGACTGCCACTCCCCAGGATTATAAATCATTCCTCTTTAGGAAGACTGCCACTCCCGGGATGATAAATCATTCCTCTTTAGGAAGACTGCCACTCTCGGGATGATATATCGTCTCTTTAGGAAGACTGCTCTCGGGATGACAAATCATTTTTCTTTAAGAAGACTGCCACTCCCAGGATGATAAATAATTTATCTTTAGGAAGACTTCCACTCCCCAAGACCTTTGATTTAGGACTGCAACTGACAAGGCTGCTTAGATAAATTTCAAAAACGTAATATGTTAATGGCTATTGTACGTTCTTCCTGCCACTGAGAAACTCTTAAACAAATATCTGCAGCTGAAAAAGTGCCAGGACAAAATGTTTTTAATTTTATACATGTACCAGTAATTGCATATAACGAAAGTAACATTTAGGACACCTCAGCACATTTTAAAGTAGCTCTAGCATTCTCTTTATATGTGACAAGTTGACTAGAGCCCACCTTAAATGTCAAAAATGATGTTAAAAAAAAAAATTGCTTCAGTCAAAGGCTCATTAAGTACTGTTTTAATATACACCGTTTGCTAAATATGTCACAGACTACTAGTTTGGTAATTGTTGAGTTGATTCATAACAAACGTAAATGTTGCAGATTAGTACAAATGTTACATGAAATAATCTGACACCCTTAATCAAAATAGGGTGTCGAATTTCTTCTTAAACATTTGAATAAGTCATTAACATGTAAGTTTAATGTGACAAGTGAACTCAAAAAGGATTGAACTGATGGTCTGTGACACCCGATGTTTAAAAAAAAACGTATTTTAGGCACAGTACACCGGCACTCAGTTAATTTTGGTATAGTACTCGTGTGAAAGAGGAAATCCAATGTCATCATCTTGGTCACTTAGTTTACCAAAACAAGCAGCTATGGATCTTCTACTAATAGTTTTCAACTGAGGGGAAAGGACTTTGATACATTGTCATGCAGTATTGTCAGTGATCAAGAAAAACACCCTAGCTCCAATAGGGTTTCCATACCACAGATAGAATCAACAATTCAGTTTTGATCTTCACAGTCTCTTCGATTTTGTCAGTGAAGGTTTCTTACAATGCCGACGATTCACTGCAGCCAGAGTTCTCCAGAGCACATACTAGTTCAAGATCTAAGCCTCTCAATGACATATCTGGACCATTGGCGAAAACTTGGACCATAAAAAGTTGGTTTGTTTTGTTTAATGAGACCACTACAGCATTTTAATTAATGAATCATTAGCTATTGGGCATCAATCAATGGGTAATTCTGACATTTAATTTTAACATTTTCATGCTTATATCCAATTAAGGTACAGGCACGCTGTCCTGGCACACACCTCAGCTACCTGTTCAGTACAGTGGGTTAGGTGTTAGTTGTTAGTGAGAGAGAAGATCGTGTAGTGAGTCATTAAAACTCGCTTTGGGTGGGAGCTGGTACCGGGCTGCGAACCCTGTACCTATCTTGCCTTATGCTCGATGGCTTAACCATGACACCACCTGTGATTATTCTAACAAGTAGCATTTACAGGAAACCCCCAATATATTTTTTAGCAGCAACAAATCTTTTGTAAAGTTTGTTTTGCTTAACAACACCCCTAGAGCAAATGAAAGTGGGTTCCGAAAAAAATGTTAATACCAAGATTAGCACTAGAGTAAAGGTTGCACAATGGTTTAAATTTAGCAATCTCCATTCAGAAAGAATGAAAAGCTGAAATCATATCATGTTTTAGAGAATATATTATAAATAATAATAATATGATAAATTTTTGACAAACAGCAAAAGACACTGTATAGACGATTGAAATTCTGGAATTTTTTTATAAATCCAGAAATCTCTGAATATGCACTTTGTCACAGACAGGACAGCACATACCAATGTTGCAATGGGAAGAAAAGTGCTATAAACCTTGCAAAAGGAATATTTCATACTCATCTACATTTGTACATTGGTCAGTCAATCAAATCTAACATACACAATCAAAGAAACCTGCTGATACAACACAGTTAATCTTACGACATGTATTAATCTATTGCAAGGGGTTACAGGTATTTTTGATATACATCACAGGAAAAACAGGTGGTGTATTTTCTTTATGCACATAGTGATTTAATTAATGAGTTGTGGTAATGCACAAAGCTAAGAATACGAAAGATGATATTGCTTACCATAATGGCATCCTTTATTTAAGAGTTTGTTGTTATTACACCATGATCACTCTTGGCACAAAGTTCATTTTAAATCACAACAAATCAGATACCTAGAAAAGTCTTTACTTGTATATTACACACAAAACCATACCGCATGATACAGAATTAACAATCAATCTGAGTCACTACAAATTTACAAGAGTTTTATTTCCTAGAAAAGGTGGCTATGTTGGTGGTGCTGGTGTCATTCCCATTTCTTTAGCTAGAGCATCCATCTCCACTGAAAGTAAAAACAATAGCATTTAATGTACTGATTAAAAATACACAACACAATATTAAGTCATATATTACTCATAATATAAATATACTCTTGGTAAAATGTTCTTGTGTATCTATTATCTATTGCACAATATATATATTTAATGGTAATCAAAGAAAATCTAATAATTTTGAAGAAAGTATTTATTGGTCATTTGTAAACATGAGATGATTTGCACTATTATTTTGAGTCCACACCAGTACACATTCACAAACTTCACAGATGGTTTGAAATCATTTTATTTGATGCACTGGATCATTTTGCCCCTCAATATATAACTCAGATTATGGACCATTCACAAATTATCAATATTTTGAGACCATACGCTTGGGGATGGGGTTAATTTCATTTTAATGTTAGTGTATTTTTTCAAGGCAACAAAAAATGTGGATATAACATTTACAAAATCAACTTGTTTAATGTGTTTTTGTGAGATACTGGAAAAAAAAAAGACCAAGACAATGTTATTGTAGACAATTGTGTCCTATACCAATAGAGACTATTGTTTAGTATGACTTTTTCCAAAGATGGTACAGCACATACACACTTTCAATATCCCCATCACAGAGCAGGGAGAGAAGGAGAGATAACCAGTGTATCTGTTATGTGGACTAATCTTGTAAACCATCACACTACATCCATGTAATGTAACCTCCAGTTACAATCACTCCTAACAGTGGTCTCACAATATTATGACTGGCTTCCAGAATGCTCACACTACCATTAGTTCTCCAAAAACATTAGATCCCCCAAACCCATCTAAACATTTTTTAAAATGTAACTTAATGCTCCCACCCATCCATTAAAAAAACTCCAATAATGTAGAGCCACCACACACCCAACATTAAAAAAATAAATAAAAGCGTCCCAACACCCCAACAAACACTTTTGAGCTTGTAACCATGAGGTATGACAAAAATTTAAGAGGCCTCACTGCCACCCATAAGAAACAACTCAGGGCCTCCACTGACAGCACCAAAACTGAACATAATTAAATCTCAACCTGCCATTCACCCATACTGTTAATTTTCTTACTTAACTCGCCAGGATGTCATGATTATCTGGCGTCTCTGAGATGGGTACCTGTCTAATAATAATACTGATTGTTAATCTGGTGCTCTTCACTAATGAATCGGCATCCAGGAGCAAATACCCTCCTCTACATCAACTGTGTTGGCTACTATATGTCTGTACTAGCCTGACATGCGACATGAATTTAAACAAACTAATTTAACTTCTGTTGGGGTTTTTTCGATCGGACTACTAGTGTACTGTGGATAGATCTAGTCTCCAATTATTCAAACAATTTTGGAACATTTGGCTACTTTCATACATGTAACTTAAGGATGACACTTGTCGTAGTTGCAATATGAATTACCGTGGGTCAGAGGCTTGTCTGATGGCAGGTTTTTGCCATGGATAAATATTACTGCCAGCAGTTGAAGGGATTGTTTCTTGATTTTTATATTTGTTGCCATGGTTACAGGTTTAAAATTGCTCTAGGCAGGCTCAAAATTGCTGTGGGTAAGAATTTTGCCTACACCAAGTTTGAGCCCTGTAACCGATTATGGTTCACATGGATTTAACTTTGCATAACCATCACATGACCAGAAGGACAGTTCACATGGATATAACTTTGCATAACCATCACATGACCAGAAGGATGGTTCACATGGATTAAACTTTGCATAACCATCACATGACCAGAAGGATGTTTCACATGGATTTAACTTTGCATAACCATCACATGACCAGAAGGACAGTTCACATGGATATAACTTTGCATAACCATCACATGACCAGAAGGATGGTTCACATGGATTTAACTTTGCATAACCATCACATGACCAGAAGGACGGTTCACATGGATATAACTTTGCATAACCATCACATGACCAGAAGGACGGTTCACATGGATATAACTTTGCATAACCATCACATGACCAGAAGGACGGTTCACATGGATTAAACTTTGCATAACCATCACATGACCAGAAGGACGGTTCCATGGAAGCATAACCATCACATGACCAGAAGGATGTTCACATGGATTTAACTTTGCATAACCATCACATGACCAGAAGGATGTTTCACATGGATTTAACTTTGCATAACCATCACATGACCAGAAGGACTGTTCACATGGATATAACTTTGCATAACCATCACATGACCAGAAGGACGGTTCACATGGATATAACTTTGCATAACCATCACATGACCAGAAGGACGGTTCACATGGATTTAACTTTGCATAACCATCACATGACCAGAAGGACGGTTCACATGGATTAAACTTTGCATAACCATCACATGACCAGAAGGACGGTTCACATGGATTAAACTTTGCATAACCATCACATGACCAGAAGGACGGTTCACATGGATTTAACTTTGCATAACCATCACATGACCAGAAGGACGGTTCACATGGATTTAACTTTGCATAACCATCACATGACCAGAAGGACGTTTCACATGGATTTAACTTTGCATAACCATCACATGACCAGAAGGACTGTTCACGTGAAACATTAAGCTGTGTGATGTTTACTTTTTGTGAATTTGTCCTTCTCCTCCTTAAGGCGAGCATCTCGCACGGCCCGCAGCTTGCTTTCATGCTCCTGAATCTTCACCTCTTTAGCACTTAGCCGCTCTGAAGTACACACAAAACAGTACACGTTAAACACACTAAATATAGATATAGATATAGTTTTTGTTGAAAAACACCACTAAGGCACATTGATTAAGTAATGATCGGCTATTGGGTGTCAAACATTTGGAAATTTTGACTCATAGTCATCACAGGAAACCCACTATATTTTTGTTTAATGCAGCAAAGGATCGTTTATATGCATTTTCCCAAAGACAGGAAAGCACATACCACAGCCTTTGTCCAGTTGTCGTGCACTGGTTGAAACAAAAATAAAAACCAATCAGTTGAATGGATTCACCAAAGTGGGTTGATCCTGCAACGCAAGCACCTCAAGTGAGCATCACCCTCCACAAAACACAGAATGTAGTGGGTTCTAGTGAGTGCATGTCTCCAATTAAAATATTACAGCGAATCAACTAGTTTACCAAAACAAAACCTATTTTTGCCTACATATTTATTGTATATGTATACATACTAGTATTTAGTATTTCAACTTTAATAAAAATAAACATATTTTTGAAATGATCGACAATTCATTCTTCATTTTCTTTATGTCATTCAGAACCTTCCAAATTGATTATGTCTTGACGTTCATCCAAACTGACTAACCCATGTATTTGAATAATCTAATGGCAGCACAAAGGCTATACAAAAAATTGGAACCCATTATAGGGTTCAATAACATTTGTAACTCAATAACACAAAATATTATAATTTCTTACTTGGTGAGAAAAACATGCATTATTTTTATATAACACATGGTTGTTTACACATGTACGTGTGTTAACAATTTCAAGACATAAGACTGGCTGCTCCTAGGTGATTACTAGGTCACTACTGCCATACATCTAATGAAAAACTACACAATGGAAATACATTACATTGCGACTTATAGTTAACCTGACAATCATGGCTACAAGTGCAACAGCTGTAAATAACTTTTAGTCAAAAAAGATGTTAAAATCTGCTTAAAACCTGGTTTTTGAGGATATGTAAGAAATACAATACATTTGTGTCCGTTAGATACCATTTATCTCACAACTCGTTTAAAAACATATTAAACTCGCTTTCGCTCGTTAGATACATTTTAAAACAACTCGTCAGATAAATGGTATTTAACATAACAGCCACTCATGTATTATTCTCTATTAATTATAGTGTAGAGTAGTAACCCATTGTTGCTACATACACAGGTAAGTTACTCCTACCTACTTGTAAGCAGCATGGCATTATTCATGAGGGGTGGGGGGCAGCAAACAGAGGACAGTGGTAAAGCGCTCACCTAATGCACAATCAATCTACAGGCCTACTTGTAAGCAGCATGGCATTATTGATGGGGTGCGGGGGCAGCAAACAGAGGACAGTGGTAAAGCACTCACCTAATGCACAATCAATCAATCTACAGGCCTATTTGTAAGCAGCATGGCATTATTGATGGGGGGCGGGGGGCAGCAAACAGAGGACAGTGGTAAAGCACTCACCTAATGCACAATCAATCTACAGGCCTACTTGTAAGCAGCATGGCATTATAGATGGGGGGGCGGGGGCAGCAAACAGAGGACAGTGGTAAAGGGCTCACCTAATGCACAATCAATCAATCTACAGGCCTACTTGTAAGCAGCATGGCATTATTGATGGGGGACAGGGGGCAGCAAACAGAGGACAGTGGTAAAGCGCTCACCTAATGCACAATCAATCTACAGGCCTACTTGTAAGCAGCATGGCATTATTAATGGGGGGCGGGGGGCAGCAAACAGAGGACAGTGGTAAAGCGCTCACCTAATGCACAATCAATCTACAGGCCTACTTGTAAGCAGCATGGCATTATTGATGGGGGGCGGGGGGCAGCAAACAGAGGACAGTGGTAAAGCGCTCACCTAATGCACAATCAATCAATCTACAGGCCTACTTGTAAGCAGCATGGCATTATTGATGGGGGGCGGGGGGCAGCAAACAGAGGACAGTGGTAAAGCGCTCACCTAATGCACAATCAATCTACAGGCCTACTTGTAAGCAGCATGGCATTATAGATGGGATGCGGGGGGCAGCAAACAGAGGACAGTGGTAAAGCGCTCACCTAATGCACAATCAATCAATCTACAGGCCTACTTGTAAGCAGCATGGCATTATTGATGGGGGGCGGGGGGCAGCAAACAGAGGACAGTGGTAAAGCGCTCACCTAATGCACAATCAATCTACAGGCCTACTTGTAACCAGCATGGCATTATTGATGGGGGGCGGGGGCAGCAAACAGAGGACAGTGGTAAAGCACTCACCTAATGCACAATCAATCAATCTACAGGCCTATATGTAAGCAGCATGGCATTATTGATGGGGGGCGGGGGGCAGCAAACAGAGGACAGTGGTAAAGCACTCACCTAATGCACAATCAATCTACAGGCATACTTGTAAGCAGCATGGCATTATTGATGGGGGGGGGGGGGGGGGGCAGCAAACAGAGGACAGTGGTAAAGTGTTCACCTAATGCACAATCAATCTACAGGCCTACTTGTAAGCAGCATGGCATTATTGATGGGGGGCGGGGGCAGCAAACAGAGGACAGTGGTAAAGCGCTCACCTAATGCACAATCAATCTACAGGCCTACTTGTAAGCAGCATGGCATTATTGATGGGGGGCGGGGGCAGCAAACAGAGGACAGTGGTAAAGCACTCACCTAATGCACAATCAATCAATCTACAGGCCTATTTGTAAGCAGCATGGCATTATTGATGGGGGGCGGGGGGCAGCAAACAGAGGACAGTCGTAAAGCACTCACCTAATGCACAATCAATCTACAGGCCTACTTGTAAGCAGCATGGCATTATTGATGGGGGGGGGGGGTGGGGGGCAGCAAACAGAGGACAGTGGTAAAGTGCTCACCTAATGCACAATCAATCTACAGGCCTACTTGTAAGCAGCATGGCATTATAGATGGGGGGGGCGGGGGCAGCAAACAGAGGACAGTGGTAAAGCGCTCACCTAATGCACAATCAATCTACAGGCCTACTTGTAAGCAGCATGGCATTATTGATGGGGGACAGGGGGCAGCAAACAGAGGACAGTGGTAAAGGGCTCACCTAATGCACAATCAATCAATCTACAGGCCTACTTGTAAGCAGCATGGCATTATTGATGGGGGACAGGGGGCAGCAAACAGAGGACAGTGGTAAAGCACTCACCTAATGCACAATCAATCTACAGGCCTACTTGTAAGCAGCATGGCATTATTGATGGGGGGCGGGGGGCAGCAAACAGAGGACAGTGGTAAAGCGCTCACCTAATGCACAATCAATCTACAGGCCTACTTGTAAGCAGCATGGCATTATTGATGGGGGGCGGGGGGCAGCAAACAGAGGACAGTGGTAAATCGCTCACCTAATGCACAATCAATCAATCTACAGGCCTACTTGTAAGCAGCATGGCATTATTGATGTGGGGCGGGGGGCAGCAAACAGAGGACAGTGGTAAAGCGCTCACCTAATGCACAATCAATCTACAGGCCTACTTGTAAGCAGCATGGCATTATTGATGGGGGGCGGGGGGCAGCAAACAGAGGACAGTGGTAAAGCGCTCACCTAATGCACAATCAATCAATCTACAGGCCTACTTGTAAGCAGCATGGCATTATTGATGGGGGGCGGGGGGCAGCAAACAGAGGACAGTGGTAAAGCGCTCACCTAATGCACAATCAATCAATCTACAGGCCTACTTGTAAGCAGGATGGCATTATTGATGGGGGGCGGGGGGCAGCAAACAGAGGACAGTGGTAAAGCGCTCACCTAATGCACAATCAATCAATCTACAGGCCTATATGTAAGCAGCATGGCATTATTGATGGGGGGCGGGGGGCAGCAAACAGAGGACAGTGGTAAAGCACTCACCTAATGCACAATCAATCTACAGGCATACTTGTAAGCAGCATGGCATTATTGATGGGGGGGGGGGGGCAGCAAACAGAGGACAGTGGTAAAGTGTTCACCTAATGCACAATCAATCTACAGGCCTACTTGTAAGCAGCATGGCATTATTGATGGGGGGCGGGGGCAGCAAACAGAGGACAGTGGTAAAGCGCTCACCTAATGCACAATCAATCTACAGGCCTACTTGTAAGCAGCATGGCATTATTGATGGGGGGCGGGGGCAGCAAACAGAGGACAGTGGTAAAGCACTCACCTAATGCACAATCAATCAATCTACAGGCCTACTTGTAAGCAGCATGGCATTATTGATGGGGGGCGGGGGGCAGCAAACAGAGGACAGTCGTAAAGCACTCACCTAATGCACAATCAATCTACAGGCCTACTTGTAAGCAGCATGGCATTATTGATGGGGGGGGGGGGGTGGGGGGCAGCAAACAGAGGACAGTGGTAAAGTGCTCACCTAATGCACAATCAATCTACAGGCCTACTTGTAAGCAGCATGGCATTATAGATGGGGGGGCGGGGGCAGCAAACAGAGGACAGTGGTAAAGCGCTCACCTAATGCACAATCAATCTACAGGCCTACTTGTAAGCAGCATGGCATTATTGATGGGGGACAGGGGGCAGCAAACAGAGGACAGTGGTAAAGGGCTCACCTAATGCACAATCAATCAATCTACAGGCCTACTTGTAAGCAGCATGGCATTATTGATGGGGGACAGGGGGCAGCAAACAGAGGACAGTGGTAAAGCACTCACCTAATGCACAATCAATCTACAGGCCTACTTGTAAGCAGCATGGCATTATTGATGGGGGGCGGGGGGCAGCAAACAGAGGACAGTGGTAAAGCGCTCACCTAATGCACAATCAATCTACAGGCCTACTTGTAAGCAGCATGGCATTATTGATGGGGGGCGGGGGGCAGCAAACAGAGGACAGTGGTAAATCGCTCACCTAATGCACAATCAATCAATCTACAGGCCTACTTGTAAGCAGCATGGCATTATTGATGTGGGGCGGGGGGCAGCAAACAGAGGACAGTGGTAAAGCGCTCACCTAATGCACAATCAATCTACAGGCCTACTTGTAAGCAGCATGGCATTATTGATGGGGGGCGGGGGGCAGCAAACAGTGGTAAAGCGCTCACCTAATGCACAATCAATCAATCTACAGGCCTACTTGTAAGCAGCATGGCATTATTGATGGGGGGCGGGGGGCAGCAAACAGAGGACAGTGGTAAAGCGCTCACCTAATGCACAATCAATCAATCTACAGGCCTACTTGTAAGCAGGATGGCATTATTGATGGGGGGCGGGGGGCAGCAAACAGAGGACAGTGGTAAAGCGCTCACCTAATGCACAATCTACAGGCCTACTTGTAAGCAGCATGGCATTATTGATGGGGGGCGGGGGGCAGCAAACAGAGGACAGTGGTAAAGCGCTCACCTAATGCACAATCAATCAATCTACAGGCCTACTTGTAAGCAGCATGGCATTATTGATGGCATTATTGATACAGGCCTACTTGTAAGCAGCATGGGATGGGGGGCGGGGGGCAGCAAACAGAGGACAGTGGTAAAGCGCTCACCTAATGCACAATCAATCAATCTACAGGCCTACTTGTAAGCAGCATGGCATTATTGATGGGGGGCGGGGGGCAGCAAACAGAGGACAGTGGTAAAGCGCTCACCTAATGCACAATCAATCAATCTACAGGCCTACTTGTAACCAGTGGCATTATTGATGGGGGGCGGGGGGCAGCAAACCTAATGCACAATCAATCTACAGGCCTACTTGTAAGCAGCATGGCATTATTGATGGGGGGCAGGGGGGGGGGGGGGGGGGGGCAGCAAACAGAGGACAGTGGTAAAACGCTCACCTAATGCACAATCAATCTACAGGCCTACTTGTAAGCAGCATGGCATTATTGATGGGGGGGGGGGGGGGGGAGGACAGTGGGCTCACCTAATGCAAGCAACACTAGAGGACAGTGGGGGGCGGGGGGGGGTGGGGCAGCAAACAGAGGACAGTGGTAAAACGCTCACCTAATGCACAATCAATCTACAGGCCCATTGGGTTATTTCTTGTTTCAGCCAGTGCTTCACAACTGATGCAACAAAGGCTATGATATGTACCAGTGATGTTCTAATGACCAATTATATCGGTAATACTAAATTGAACAGTTTAGCTCTACCGATGTCATGATAGATTAAAACAATCCATAATTGATTGAGTGGGGAAGTGTTAACTGTAATTGCTGTGCCTCGAATTTAGATGATAGGACTGATCATAATATGTTGGGGTTGGTGTTCATTTTTATGGGTACATAAACTAAAAGAAAAAGAATATTAAAGTTATTAAAGGTAAAATTAGCAATTTGTGGGTCTATCCCGGTGAACATGGCAATAGGTGAATGATTTTATACATGTAAATTAAATCCTTCTTATGTTCTAACCGATTGTGTAATTGAAAGTTCATTGGTTGGTACAAACCGATTATAACTGATGATCGCTGATGGCATTCCAACAAATTCCCAACACTAGTCCCATCATATCTATGGGATAGTGTATTGTATTATAAAAGATCCCTTGCTGCTAATCGAAAAGAATAGTATATGGCATGGCAGCAGTGGGTTTCCTCTCTAATCTGTGTGGTCCATAACCATATGTTTGATGCCATATAACCAAAAATAAAAATGTATTGAGTGGTGCATCGTCAAAATAAAATATTTATTCTTCCTTTTATATGCATCTTTCCACAGGTATTTCTCATTCTAGCCAGTGCACGACGACTGGTATATCAAAGGCCATGGTATGTGTTATCTGGTCTGTAGGATAGTGCATATATAAAAGATCCCTTGCTACTAATGGAAAAATATAGCGGGTTTCGTCTGAAGTCTGTATGTTAAAATTACCAAATGTTTTACATCCAATAGCCAATGATTAATAAATCAATGTGCACTAGTGGTGTCGTTAAACAAAACAAACTAACTTTTTTCTAACAGACATGGTCTTTCATGTTGCAGTTAATTAGCATTGGTAGAGATGGGAAGAATACCCCAGTCCATTCATAATGAATGATCCATTCAACCTATCACATCTCATGCAGGTACATCCCACTACCTCAGCACACCCATCAACATCAGGTTAAAAGTTCATACTTACCTGTATGTACAATGACCGAACACACAGCCTACTGCCAATTATTATATCACGTAACTTACTATGTACTAGTCAATGCTGTACGTTACTACATGATGTTATCTACTGACGAGATACTTACTAAAACTTAAATAGCCATATGCGATTCCTGTTACCAAGGCTGCATATCTTCCAAACTGAAATAAATTAAGACATGAATTAACATATACATGTATTAAGGTATTCACCTGCTACAGTGAGAGGCTTATAGCTCAATATCACAAGTACTAAGAGTAATCATTACTCTGTACCTTTTATTACTATATATTAAAAAATATTAATTATGTTAAATATTTTATGCCATTAGACATTGTTATCATGCTTTAGATATATATGATTATGAATATTGTGTGATGTCCATCTTGTTTAGGAGAGCACTTATATAGGCTCTGCCTGTTGTGCAATCCTTTTGATTCTTTTTTTATCAATAAAATATCTCAAAACAAGTAATCATTTTAAATAAAAGATGGGGGAAAAAAAGATGAAATAATTTGCTGATTCCCAACACATATAAAAGTCATTGTTGAGTACTTAAAGGCATACTGTCACAGATTTAAGGACCTTATTTATCTAAAAATGAAAAATAAATCAAAATGATATTAATTTTTACAGACCAAATCTAGATATTGCATCACTTTAACTACACCATGATGAAGTAAAATACATGTCAACCCTCTCAGCAATGTTAGTTTTTGTATTATGGACCATTGCCATAATTCAATTATTTTTACAAAATATCATTAATAAGTGGAGTATGGTGGTTATGTAGATGGTTGAATAAAGTACATTTAGGGACAAATCAAATATATAAGTAATACTTAGTTAGGCCATGTAATAGGTCACTGGTCTGTGACAATATGTTTTTAATGTATTTCTTGCATAAGACCTCAACTTTGTTAGTACCTATTTAATTAATTTGTTGTGGCCTTAAGCAGCAATGCACTCACTTGATATCACATTCATGACCAAAAGATATCCATTTTCATCTAATCAAAGCTAATAAAAAGCATTCGAAATAAGCACTTGTCTATTTGTCCCGACAAGTGAAAATGTACTCAGACAAGCATAATGTACCTCAGTGGTTATCCAGTGGACAAGTAAAATAATTTTTAGCAATTGTTGTGCTTAAAAAAAAAAAAAAATAGTGGTTTGAGAGTTAAATAAACATGGTCTTGATAACACAATAGTCTTAGATTGTGAATATTCAGAATACCTTGGAGTTGCATTCGAGTTCTAAATTCCTCACTCGGAACATCTCGGTTGACATAAATAACTTATTTCATCGACAAATTATATTCGATACCATTCATATTTAAAAAAGAAAGAAAAAAGTGTTATTGTTTTGTTGTTTAAAATTAAATAGTGACCTGTTTACCACAAATGTTAGTCAGTTTCATTTGATTTTTATGAATTACTGATTACATCATAGGTAATATGATAAAACAAAAACCTGTTAAATGGGATAATCTAAGATCAAAAGTATATTAGTTAACATTTATTATTGTATTATTAAGGTATAAGTTATATAAATTTACACATATTTCTGCAGTGAATTTTATGAACTATGTTACTTAAAAATAAAATAATTTTGTATGGCAAAACAAAATTACAATCAATCAACAAATCCACTAAAAGGCAGTCGATGAGTCTGATCACACGGTTTCCTGTTGATTTGTTATATCAGGACAAGTCTCAAGTTTACATGGCTATTCTATATAAATAAAAGTAAACATATGGCTTTTCTCCCCATCAAAGAGGTTGTGGCCACTCCAGATATCGTTCCTACAGGCCTAAATAAGCATCTAGTCATGGACGTTGCCCAGTACAAATGTGTTATTTGCCAAGCTTTGGTAATCACAAACTTAATATTAAGAGTAAGTATTAATTTCTGTATTGAAGCAGTGTGGTGTACATGTACATAGTAAGTTTTAAAATACATTTTTAAAGGTGGGTTAGTTTTTTACAATATAATGCACATGCTTATACTTGAACAGTTACTAGAAGTTAGAACATCTTAGTGTTTTCCTGGGAAGAGTTTCCCCATGTCTATTAATAGACCCGAGGAAGCCCATGCATTGCGAATGGCTCATTGACCAAGACATTCTTTAAAATTAACATAAATGTTTAGGCAGGGTTTCTTCCAGGAAGAAATTTTTGGGTATGGCACTATGGAATTGAATGCAAACACAGTCAAAAGGGGGTACTGGGGGGAGGGTCTCCCCTAGAAAGAAAATGGGTTACGTTTAGGGTTAGGGTTAAAAAAATCATAGAGTAATGATAAGAGTAATTAATTTTGTCAAAAGGTTACGGCAACTTGAAATAAAAAATATTTTAAACAAATTTGGTATGGTGCCATACCCATCTTACCCTCTGTCAGAAAGCCTGTTAGGCCTACCTTTCAAAACTGATCAGTCAATTTTAGCAACCAAAGTTAAATGTAAAGTTTTATTTTGAAGTAAGTCAAGCACACATTATTTGGTATGTTTATTACGTGCTTTGTTATTATAAAGTTATTTGAGTTGCGAACGTGATTGAAATTTGTTTACATCTCATAGGCATTTCCGCTGTGACCCGGAACATTTGGTGACAGGTTCATTTTCATTATAACATTTAAGACAGGTAATTCTGACAAGCACCGCCAAAAAATTATTTCCAGCCTTCAGCTGAAAGTGAAAGTTGAAAACCAGTGACATGTTTTGAAGGGAATGTGCTCAAAAAACAATTTAACTGGTTTTCACTGAATCCTTTAAACAAAAACACTAGTGAATTGTTTGCTTCCTGCCCTATATAGATGAACAAGTGGAAATATTGGCAAACAAGTAGATTTTATTGTTATTTTTTGTCCTTATTTCTATCACTGATGATGCTGGGTTTCATTTCCGAGGTGATAATTGGGATTAGTGAAACATGTTAATAAAAATCTTTAAGCGTCTTTTTTATATTTTATTAGCAAAATAATGTTTGGAGCATGAGTGCATTCTTGAATTTTACAAAAATTGCAGTCATGAACTTACAATACTCTTGATTTTACAATACTCAAAGTTGGCCATACATGTATCCTGGAGTAATAAGGACACACAGTAAAAGTAAACTTGTACCCGAAAAGATATATATTAAATTAGGTTACTAGTCATTTCATACCATCCATTTCGTACCATAGTTTATGGTCATTTCGTACCACAGTCATTTCGTACCTACTTTTTACCATCTTGTACCATAAAGTTTGGTCATTTTGTACCATAGTGGTTTTGTACTCGGTATCTTATTTTTGTCATGGTATGCCACTTCTTATTTTTATTGTTGACGAATAAACACTGACGTGTAAACATACCTTGTAAGGTGAGCAAAGGTTTAAATGAACATATGTATATTGCCATTGATGATCATTCATACGATACGAGACTCACCCCCCTCCCATCTTATATAGGCTTACATCCTTACCCACTGTCGACAGATTCTCTGCCTATGCCTGCCTTATTGCTGTTGGATAAACAATCGTTATAATCAGTCACATCACATCACAGAACAGAACAGAACAGAACTTTATTACACTCAGGCCGTTATGCAACGGTGTAAGAGGAACATACATATTCTGATTTTGACAAGATGGTTAACAGGAGGATACAAATAATAGGAATACATTGCTTGGTACATATATGAATACAAATACAAATACATGACATTACATTACATTATAAAGATATGTGTATTAATAATATAAATACATGATATTACATTAAAGAGATATGTGTATTAACAATATAGATACATTCTGCGATGTAACAAAGTAGAGGTATATTTTAAAATATAATTATTCAGAAAATTTCAGTTACAACTGTGTACTTTATAATTATTGGTATTACAATATATAGGTATAAATAAAATAAATAAATAATAATAATAATAATAAAAATTAAATTTTCATAAAATAACAATAAGACATAAAATAATGTAATATGATTTAAAATATATCAAGTGTAGTTCTATGTTGACGTTTAGTTTCATTAACTGGTTAATGTATGGTAATTGTGGTTGTTGTTGGGTATTGTTGTTATGGGCGTTTAAATACTTGAAAAATTATATTCATGAATTTGGCTAATTTTTTTAGTGTGCTTATTCTTTTACTGCTCATAAGTTCTCTAAATTTATATATATTTGGTCGTATATAATAATATGGACGTAAACATTCTTTCCGGGTATTATTGAAAAAACTACATACAAATAAATAATGAAATTCGTCTCCTATGTCGTTTTCATCACAAATAGTACAAAGTCTATCTTCTAATAGAACTGTATTCCAACGTCCAGTCTCAACAGGTAAATAATGGTTAGAAGTCCTAAATTTTATCATAACAGTCCATAATTTTTCAGGAATAATATTAAGATAATTTTCAAAATTTAGTTGGTCTTTGAAATATTCGTAGGTTTTACCTCTCGATGATTCTGAAATATTATTTTTCCATGTTTGTAAATACTGGTCGTTTTGTCGTATGCTAATTTGTTGTGATAGCCATTTTACCGATAGAAAGGTTTGTGATAGCCATATATTACTCATTCCTAGATAATCTAAAATATTTTTAACAGCAGTAATCCAGTTATAGTTAGTTCCATTGCTAATATGGTCTCTCATCATTGATTTGTATAATAATAGAGATAGTTTAGATTGTTTCCCCGAGATAACTCGTGCCCAATAACAAATTAATCTTTTGTGGATAGACAACTCGACTGGCATTCTACCAAGTTCACCATATAACATGCAAATTGGGGTAGTTTTTTTCACAGGGAGAATATATGTCTAATAAAATTGATTTGAACAGAGTTATAGATGTCGTTGTTTTCGAATCCCCATATTTCACATCCATATAATAATATTGGCAGAACCATCGAGTCAAACATTTTGAGTTTACATTCTATTGATAGATGACGATCTTTTGCTTTTGCCAGAACAAAATACATAGCCTTTGTCGCCTTTGTTTAAGTCTAATCTTAGTATTTTTGAATTTATTTAGTTTAGTAAAAATGGCACCTAAATATTTGTATTCTTTGACATTTTCGAGAGTAGTTTTTCCAATCTTAAAAGTATATTTATAATCTTTAGAATTTCCATTAAAAATTAAGACTTTTGTTTTTGTAGTATTTATTTTAAGTTTCCATATATTACAATATTGATCGAATATATTTAACGTGTGTTGTAAATTGACCGCACTTGTTGCTAGTAAAGCAGTATCGTCAGCGTACAATAAGCAAATAAGATGTATTCCAATGTCTAGTGTGTTATTTTTATTATCTGCAATGGAAGAAACACCTTCGCAACCGTGGTTAAGTAAATAGTTTTCTAGATCATTTAGATACAGGGAAAATAAAATCGGGGATAAATTTTCACCTTGACGTACACCATTATGGCATGCGAATAATGGTGATTTCTTGTTATTTACAAATATTAATGATTTTATACCTTGATACATTTGATATATGATTCTAAAGAATTTACCATTTATGTTATTTTCTAGTAATTTGTGCCATAGATGTGCTCTTGGGATCATATCGAAAGCTTTTTCAAAATCCACAAATGCGCAATATAGTTTCTTTTTCCTTTTTTTCAAGATATCAATTAGTGAATGAAGTGTAAATAAGTGATCTATAGTCAAATAACCTCTGCGGAAAGCAGTCTGGGCTTCGCTCATAACATCGTTTTCTTCATGGCCTTTGTTTATTTTATAAAACCATAATCTGTTTGTTTATCTAACACATGGTCTTCATGGGTAATTAAGGTTTTTCTGAAATCAGCTTGTCTCAGAAGATCTTGATATTTTATTTTAACACAAAGTACTTGTTGGTAATTAATATGATGATGAAGGGAAACGTTTGAAGATAAAAGTAATAAAAGTAATATATAATCTTTTTCTTGTTATTTGTTTATTTCTTTCTTTCTTTCTTAAGGGTGGGGCTTCAATATAGCTGCATTAGCCTAATGTTTATTTTTTAAATCAGTAATTCGACATTTTACTATCTATCAGTCAACTAAGCTGCACAATAAATTATTGAGGTACGAAATGACCAAACAGACATGGTACGAAATAACCATGGTACGAAATGACCAAATAACTATGGTACGAAATGACTTGGGTACGAAATGGTAAAACTGGGTACGAATTGACTGGTTACCATTAAATATTATTTACATTCACTAGTTGGTCCTTTGCTGAATATAACACACTATTTGGTAAATAAAAATACCTTTACATTGATCATTTTTTATTTCGCCGTTAACAGGGTTAAAAATTAGCAGTTGCCCGTTGTGACCTTAATTGGCTACGGGCGACTAAGAATTTTACAAAGGTAGTCCGTTGGGCGACCATCAATTATAGTGTCTGGTGAGTACGGTACCGGTTGAAAAAGAAACACACTGCAACTGAATCGAATGTAACAAACACACTACAGATCTGGCAGCAGAAGACATAGAACACGTTCAATATTTTTACAGCCCAAAAATAATTAATAAAAATAACATTCATATAAAAAGATATTCATTTATTAAGTTTTAAACCCATACCATCTCAAATAACATTTTATTCGGGGGAAAAGCTCAGTGTAAATTAAAACAAAAATTATTTACAAATTACCATCAAACTGCATCCATAGCGTAACTGGTTTTTTTTCTTCTGAAACCGGTTTTAAGGCAATTGATGGAACATCCAAGGTAATCTTAATGACAAAACCGTAATACATAATCAGGGTCGTATCTCTGCACAAAGCTGAGTGGAATGGGCATTTGGCAAAATAGTGGATGATTCCATGGATCTCTATCTACTATCTAGTGCCTCATCTATAGAACAGGATGTCACCCCTCTTGCATCGCCACAAAGTTTATTCTATCATGCTCAGACTAGTTTACTAAAGCACACACAGTTCTACCTTAATTAAAAATTAATAGTCTCTTTGTACTGCATTATCTTTTACTAAAGAGACAATGCAAGTCAAGCAACATGTCTTGGCTGTTCTAGCATTTTGCCTTCACCCCGCATTAAAAATGAGATTTAATATGTACTATGTAATGATACTTTGTGAAGTAACATTTTTATTTATACTGGACTTCTTTTTCAATTATTTTTTTATTTGAGTTGAAAACATAATAACTTGTTTTTATATGAATTTTAACTTTATCCATTATGAAGTTAAACGCCAATTCATCAGTTTTCTTTTGACGAAAACAGACTATATACGGTGAGCACATGGTTATTATTCTTGAAACAAAAAACATTCTAGTTTTGATTTCTGCTGTGCAGATAAATTTCAATCAAATCAATGTGATAATTGGAGGGCTAGTTAAATTTGAGAAGGGCCAATAAGATTTTTTTTCAACTTGCCCTGCTGGCGACCATGGTTTTCATGTTAATTTTCAACCCTGCGTTAAAAAATTATTTTACATAGTAACAACTAATACACACACTACAGAAAGAAACCTGTCTTTACATAGATATATTTAAATAAACTTATAGAACCTTAAAGGGGGTGCCTGCAGCAGACAGGATCATAATCGTTCAAATACCCATCTAGCTCTGGAACGGCAGAGTACTCAGGATACGGTCTTATTAAGTGATCGGCAAACGTGCCTGCCACATTCCCCTCCCGTACTGTTTCTAAATGAAGCCAAACTGAAGGTACTGGATGGGATGGGATGGGAACTCTATTTACGTGCCCATATCCACAGAGGTTCAGGCATGCCCACCTCGGATTTAGCCTGTGACTTCGCCAGTGACCAATTCCGGGGCAGGGGGCGAAGTTACTGATTCACCCCCAATTCTACCATTCCAATAAATAGTTGAGAGGAGAGACTCGGAGAACTCAAGGTCATCAAACAAAATCTAACAATCGATGCCGACACATTTTTAAAAATCCCTGTGAAGAAAATAGAATTTGTTATTTTAAAACAAGGTTATTCTAACATAATTGCCATTAATGACAGAGTGTTTGTAAATCCAGTAATTAAATACTAACTCGAATAAGTGGCGATATCTGTTTCGGCGCTGGTAAGGACGTCATGATTGCTTGGTTGCAAGGAAATTCCACCCTCAAATTAAAAGCATTCTCCTCTTTGAAAGAATTTTAGAAAGATAGAAAAGAGAGAAGAAGAAAAAGAAGCTACTACCATATAGCTTACTCTTTTCGATAGAAATAAATAATTAGTTTGTGAAATGATTGACTTCGTTACTATAACATGTAATGTCAAAGAATTGATAGACCCACACACATGCAAATGTTAAATAGATCATGGACAGGTGCCAACTGTGCTCTCTTACTCCCTATTATACTCTGTAATAGCTGGTTCTATTATCACGAGTTAATAAAAATAAAATTAAGTCAGAGAAAGTATAATGTATACATAAGTTTTAATAAAGAGAATATTTATTCAAAACATAAATTTAATACGTTTTGTTGACAGTCACTCTATTATTCACCTTTTGAAAAAGTCATTTATCTTTGATGGTTTACCACTGCATTCGAGAAATCATTACAAACTAATAACAAGAGTGCAGGTTTGCCAATGTATGATGACTGAACCATCACTGTGGCAGACTGATGCAAACTGCTTGTGTCATGTCTGACTAGCAGCAATCACACATAGTGTAGACCTTCTCGTGGTATATGTTGATGATACTGAACATTTCCAGTTGTTTTGCCCCCTATTCAATGGAAAGCGCCAGGCGTACCTAGCTAGGTTATATCATTTAAGTTTAAATAATGGCGATCCCAATTTAACACTACAAGACAAATATATATATATATGTGTATATATATATATATATATATATATATATATATATATATATATATATATATATATATATATATATATATATATATATATATATATCGTTAAAAAGTGTATGTTTTTTCTCTACATGACAGGCTTGTTTCGTGAGAGAGTTGAATTGCTCTCACTCATCAGATGTAGATTTAATTACACCGTCATTGGAAAGCTGATGACGTAATGGACTCTGTGACGTCGAGGTTACGTCACTATGCAGGTCTATAGGTGATGTGTGGTATGCGCACAGAAGGTATTTGCGTCTGTGTCGACATGCTGATACTAGTTCATTCTTGGAGTTTAGTGTGCTGGTTTCAGGTTTATACATTATGAACAGTTTTTTTTCCTTCAGGCAGAGGTTACATCTTTTGCTCGCTGGAGAGTATGATTTTGCTTTGGATAAAATTTTCCACTTAATGGTGTATGGGGTGAATCTATCCTTCAGTGTCCAAATGTACTGACTTAGCGCTGTTGCGTTCTTCTGTGTTGCGTTTTGAAAACTGCTCGTGTGCGCGGTATATCTCGTCTTAAATGTGTTCTCGGTCAAACCAACGTATGTTTCTTGCTTGTTGTTATTGAGTGTATTAACGGTAGCTTGATATATTACTCCTTTCTGCAAGCATTTGCCCTCAAGTGGACATTCAGCTCTTCGTCTACAGTTGCATTCTCTGGGGGGAACGGCGTTTTTGTCTGTGTGTTGTTGAAGTAGAGTTTTGTTATGCGCTGAAATTATTTTCCCAACATTAGGCATGCAGCTATAGCTAATTTTAACGGTGTTTCGATTTATAATTTTGTGGAGAGGGTTGCTTTTGGGAAAGCACTCATCGAGGAATCTGAGGAACTGGTGACCTACGTTGGTTTTCACGTTGGAGCTATATGGTGGGTTGTACCAGGTGATATTTCTATTGCGATTGTTTCTGCGTCTGTTGTTTTCTGCTGTTGGGGTGTATTTGAGGTTATAGTTATATCCGCTCTTGAGTTATATGGGCGTTTCGCTTCTTCAAAGATGCACTCATTCGAAGATATATCAGAAAGCCTTTTATTTATTGTTTTTGGTATACTGCGGATAATATTTGGAGCGTGGTTGCTCTTGTTGTGGATGTATAAAGGTGTGTTGTTTGGTTTCATATAGGGTTTGACTGAGCTCTTTTCAAGATCTAGAGTTACGTCTAAGTAATCTACAGATTTTTTGTTGGCGACTATGGTGATCTTGAGTTTATGGTTTGCAAATATTCTGCAAATATCTTTTTTGATTATCTCTATGGTTCTCGGTGACTCATTGAATGCAGCTAGGCCATCGTCGCGATATAGTCCTATATTGTTGCCGTATTTTGCTTGTAGTTCTGAAAGAAGAAAGAGCCCGACTATTTCGCAAATTTCTGCTCCATCATAACTACCCATAGTTACATCAAACCGTGATTGTTTGCCTCTTTTGCACCACGCCTTGCTGTTGTTAAATAGCAGTGAATTTCTTGCTTGTAATATTATTTCCATCTCATCGCTTGAAATATCGTCGAATTTGGATGCGAACTGTAGGGTTTGTTTCACGAGATTTTCTGTTATGGACGGATAAAAATCACATATGTCGAAACATATGAAAGAATAGTTGGATTTATTGGATATTGCTTTAAACCACTTAATCACGTCTGACGTGTTCCTCCACTGGTTTGTTCTGGTTGTGTTCAGAATCTTTCTGTTGATTCTCTCTAAGATTTTTTTGCTTATTATGCCAATTTCCGGTTTAGATGGGTTTATTAGTCTACAGGTGGGTTTATTGGAAATAATATTACCAGCAAGAAATTCACTGCTATTTAACAACAGCAATAGAAATAGAGTCTAGTATGGATGACATTTTTTCATTTTGTTTTAAAATGTGCAATTCTGACAAGATAATTTTTATATATATCGGGGTTCTGCGGGTTATGGGTGGATACAAATGCCAGCGGCCTTTTCGCTGAAACGATTTGTTTTGGTTTTAAAAAGAGATTTTCTATCTAATACTACCGCCTTTTCGATACTATCTGATATTAGCTGTTTTGGATAACCTCGCGTTTTAAGATACATGTTTAGTTCCCGGAGACGTTGATCACGTGTTTGTATATTTGACACAATCATACATATATATATACGTTTTAATGGAATAAGCGCCTTTCACCCGTAACGGGTTCATCAGTTCCATATACATGACGTCATCTACGTGTGGGGGGGGGGGGGGGTAATTTCGATGACTTCACGGCAATTCTAACAATAAAAAATGCATATCACGAACAAATTGCATATTTGACATTAAACGAGATAATAACTATAATTATCTCGCCTTCATGTAAAATTCTTTAATCTCATTGGTTGTTTGCCGTTGGACAAATCCCTTATCCCCCTGTGGGCGGAGTCAAATTCTCTTATACCCCGTCTGTAATTTCCCAACAGTTTCCAGCTGCCCCAGTTAATGCTAAAGCAATAATTAGATTATAAATAACATTGATAATCAATCAAGTATACATCATTAATTTAATTTTTACTATAAAATACACTATTTCAATACTTTTAAAAGCTGCAATGTTGAACTCGGCCACCTAATTACGGTCGTGGTGTTATTGTATTAATGCGCGATTAGCAACAGTTGTTTTTTATTTTTAATATTTTTATTTTTTTTACTACATACATTTCTGATAAAAAAAAGTTTTTTTTTTTTTTTTTAAATTATTAATATCTGTTTCAGACAATTTCATATTACAAACATTTGAAGTTAAAAACGCGTTTATCGATGGAACTATTTTTCGTCACTGGCAAGTGATTTCGTTCGCGTCCGCGTGGTACGGCTCCGTTAATAAATTGTTAACAATTATTGTCTGGCGTTAATTTGATTATTTGGCTATATGGTTTAACATGTCGGCAAGATAAATTCGTTGTAGAAGCATCTCTCGGGGTATATGGCTTTTTATGTACCCTCTGTGTGCTCTTTTACCCCCTCGACTTCGGCTCGGGGTAAAAGAACACACAGAGGGTACATAAAAAGCCATATACCCCTCGTGATGCTTCTACAACTTATATTATCTCGCTTTCATGTAAAATTCTTTAATCTCATTGGTTGTTTGCCGTTGGACAAATCCCTTATACCCCTGTGGGCGGAGCCAAATTCTCTTATACCCCGTCTGTAATTTCCAACAGTTTCCAGCCACCCCAGTTAATGCTAAAGCAATAATCAGATTATAAATAGCATTGATAATCAATCAAGTATACATAATTAATTTTATTTTTACTATAAAATACACTATTTCAATGCTTTTAAAAGCTGCAATGTTGAACTCGGCCACCTAATTACGGTCGTGGTGTTATTGTATTAATGCGCGATTAGCAACATTTGGGGGGGTTTTTTGAGGGGGGGGTTATATTTTTATTTTTTTACTACATACATTTCTGATAAAAAAAGAAGTTTTGTTTTTTATTTTTTATTATTAATATCTGTTTCAGACAATTTTGTATTACAAACATTTGAAGTTCAAAACTCGTTTATCGATGGAACTAATTTTCGTCACTGGCAAGTGGTTTCGTTCGCGTCCGCGTGGTACGGCTCCGTTAATACATTGTTAACAGTTATTGTCTGGCGTTATTTTGATTATTTGGCTATATGGTTTAACATGTCGGCAAGATAAATTCGTTGTAGAAGCATCTCTCGGGGTATATGGCTTTTGGTGTACCCTCTGTGTGCTCTTTTAAAAGAACACACAAAGGGTACATAAAAAGCCATATACCCCTCGTGATGCTTCTACAACTTATATTATAGTGATGGTGTATAACTGTCGCTATTGTTACAGTGTAATACATGTAAACAAGCATATAAGAGACAAATGTTCTAACAGTAGATACATTGTACAACAAAGTTTCAAACTATGTTGGAGTGTAGTGACCACAGTATGGGTTAGCGTATGTTAAGTTTCGCTTTGAAAATGCGAATAAAATGGGCTTCCTTTTGCTGTCAAAAATGTTTGTCATCCATCATAACTTTCGATAGCAAAAGGAAGCCCATTTTATTCGCATTTTCAAACCAAAACTTAACATACGCTAACCCATACTGTCTATCTTTTTATGTATTTATATATATTTTATTTATATATATATATATATATATATATATATATATATAGAAAGCAGTCCAACATTTCACTGCTACACGCAAACGTTTTGATTGATAAAACCGTTCACCTTCTTCTCCTTTATTCTTTTTGTTTATCAACTCTAATTTATATTTAAACAGGTTAAATCTTTAAAGTTTCACTTTTCTCAACACTAAATGTACTATCTGCATCTTGTATTTTTCTCAACACTAAATACAATAATTACTATGTGTATGTATGTATATGTATGTATATACAGTTACATGCATTATTATTTTATCATTTAATTTATTATCTTTAATATTTATTTATTTATTTATTTCCTTATTAATTATTTATTTATTATTACCTTTCTTGTTTTATTCTGTCTGTATGTATAGGCGCCTTTGTATATATTATGTTTATATATGTATGTGTATATTTGTAAATATGCTCAACTAGATGTTTGTGTAATATATACTGCAATTTAACAAACTACATTATACGGACTGCGTGTATACTTCAGTAATATTTATTTATGTAATTGGTGGGGGTTTTGGGGTTTTTTGTTTTTCTTCTTTATTGCTTTATATGATTTAAATTAATTAATTAATTAATTTGTCTGTTGTTTACAAATGATTTTAAAGTAAATACTAGGCGGGATTTGTTGAAATGGGTGATGGTTCAATGAAAATATATAATCTTCAAAACTTTATTGATTTTTAAAATTATTTTAAAATTAACTTATGATTTGTTTATTTTTTGTATTTATTGTTTTTGTGCACACCACGTATATATTCAATAATATATAATAATACCACAATAACTATCTATTCTGCGATTATATTCAATAATATATAATAATACCACAATATCTATTCTGCGATTACTGTAAAAACAAAATCACTACTACTGTTGCGAGGTCTATTTTGTTTTGGTTTTTTTGTTCTGTGTTTTGTATTCGGTTGCTTTTGTCAATTTATCAAGTAATGTAACAGGGTTTGGGGGCATAAATGAAGCCCAAGACGTCTCCCTCTGACCCTATAGGGATGTTTTTAATTTTTAGATGTGTATTAGGAATCTGTATGTTATGTATGTGTGCGTATTTGTTTTTGTGTATTGTGAAACACATTATCATTTTTTCTTAAATGTTCTTGTAATTATGGAAAGTAACACTATTTGATTTGTATACTATATTTTAGAACCACTTTTGATAATGGATTTTGTTATTCAATGAATTGCTGGGGACTAGCGGATGTTAAAAAAGGAAGGATGTTTTTTAATTTCCTTAGGTCAAAACAATTTCAATTTCCTTCAGGATACTCATTTACAAAAGAAAAAGAGCCTATTTGATTCTATGGGGCGCTGAATGGGGATTTGAATGCATTTTTAATTCTTATAGTAGCCAATCCCGCGGTGTTGCAATATTGATAAATAACACTTTTGAATACTACTTCGACAGGATGGAGGAAATGTATTAGTAGTGGATTAAGTCTTTGCAATATACGATTGACATTAGTAAATTTATATGGTCCAAATTCAGATGATCCTAACTTTTACCAGTTAATCCTAGAAAAAGTAAAACTGTTTAGTAATAAACATTGTATATTTGGTGGGGATTGGAATCTGGTTTTAAACCCTGATATGATACGTACAATTATATAAATATTAATAATCAAAAGCACGTGATAAGGTATTAGATACCATTGGGGGAGCTTAATCTTTTTTTATATCTGGAGAGATCATAATCCTGAATTACACAAGTTTACATGGAGGAGAACACACCAATTAAACAAGCTCTCCTAGATTTGTTCTTAATATCAGATTCGTTATATTCATCCGTATAGTAAAATCCGATATACAGTATGGGTATAGAACTGATCATTACATTTTAAGTCTTAATTTGAATTTACTGAACATGAAAGGCACAATACTTATTGGAAATTTAATCATTCACTTTTAGAAAATAAAAATTATATAACAATCAAAAATGTTATTCCAGATATTAAGAAACAGTATGTTATATATTAGTCTATAATGTGGACGCAATGGATGATATCCCACTATATGAAATTGAGTTTCAAATTGGTGACCAACTATTTTTAGAAGTTTTATTAATGGAAATCAGAGGGAAAACAATTTCGTACTCATTTTATTTGAAAAAAGAAAATAATAAATATATGAAAAACAATTTATTAGTGAAATAGAGGAGTTAGAAAATAGCAATCTCCTGGAGTTTGAAATTATTTATTAAAAAAAAATTGAAGTTGTAATAAAAGAAAATGGGTGGTATATATATCAGATCAAGAGCTAAATCGGTTAATGAGGGTGAAAAAATAAATAATTATTTTTGTAATTTAGAAAATAGGAATTTTATTAGTAAATCAATGATTCAGATTTGAGAAACAAGATGGTTATATAGTTACTAATAAAACTGAAATTATAAATGGAACTAATCGTTTTTACCAAAACGTATATGCCCCTAAAAAAGACGTCAGTTATAACAGATTTAAATGACTTACTTACAGAAAAATACCTAAATAAATTTACCAAAGAGCAAGCTGATGATTTAGAAGATATGTTAACATATGAAGAACTTAAACAAATGCTCAAAGACGTATGAAGAATAATAAAAGTTCAGGAGGTGACGGTTTCTCTGCTGATTTTTAAAAATCATCTTGGCCAGACATAGGTTACTTTGTATTGGTGTCTGTTAATTATGCTTTTATTAATGACGAATTATCGATAACACGTAAACTAGGGTTAACCGGTAAAGGATTAAAGGGGATAAACCAAAACGTTTTCTAACTAACTGGCGACCTATTTCACTCTTAAATGTTGTATATAAATTAGCATCTAAATGCATATCTGAAGTAATACAAAATGTCCTCAATATCTTGTCAAAACGATATATTGGTGACAGTATGACATTTTATACTACACTGAATCCCAAAATAGTCCTGGTATTTTACTAAAAGTAGATTTTGAAAAAGCTTTCGACTCTATACATTTATACATAAGACTCTCACCCTAGTTGGTTTTTTCACAAAAATATCAAATCAAGTGTTATAGTTAATGGCAAAATATCTTCATCGTTTGACATGCACAGGGGATGCAGACAAGGGGACCCATTATTGCCATATATATTCTTCCTTTGTGTAAAATTCTGGCATTACTTGTACGCAAAAATAAGAAAATTAGAAGAATTTCAGTACAAAATAAAGAGTCTCCCATTTCACAGTACGCTGATGATATAGATTTTATACTTGATTGTAGTGGAGAGTATTTCGAAGAAACAATAAATACTTTGAATATATTTGCGAACTTATCTGGACTAAAAATTAATAAAATACATCTGATATCATACTCACTACTTATTTAAGAACACTGCCTCAGATATCTACAAAATTTTATGCGTGAATTAAATAAACTTGGCATTACCTTTGTACTAATCAAAAGCCTGAAAGAACTAAACTTAACTATAATTCTAAACTGTTTAAAAGGGAGGCCTAGGCATGATAAATATATTAAATACGACGAATTATCACACCACTTGGTACGATAACTATAAAAAATCCTTATTAATATCTAAACCTCAGCTATTGGTATGTTTTCCCCCAACTACCTAATCCCTCTGAATTTGGTTATGATTTGAATCAAAATAAAAAAATATTAACATTTTGTTTTGGAAGGACTGTATTCGGGCTTTTTGTGAATTAAAAGAACAACTATAAGGTAACAGACTTTAAAGAGGGAGGCCTAGGAACGATCTTCTATAATTGTCATGTTAAAAGCTTAGAAAATTTTTTGGTTACGAAAACTGGAAAAAAGGATTCAAATGGAAACCTAGTTTGATTGGGATGTTTTCTTTAATTTCTGAATTTTCCTCTATTTGGTAATGATTTTCCTCAAATATGTTATAAAAATATTAACGACTTGTTTTGGAAGGACTGTGGACACCAATATTCCTTTAGACCTTCGCCTATCCCTAAAAAAACTTTATTCCAAACAAGGATACTTTGTTTTATATACTATTACACATTAACATATTCAGACGTACCAAATACCGCTATGGGAAAATGGCAAACTCGTAGTTTAGTACTTTATTACTGATCTTATCTGGCCCATTATCTATTTGAAACCATTTCTCACCAAACAAGAAGAAAAATTAAGACGGTTCCAATATAGGATATTATACAGAATACTAACGACAAATATTTTTCCTTCAAGGTAAAACTTATTGATACTGAAACATATACCCTTTGTAATGTAAATAAAGAAACAATAGAACACCTTTTTGGGGAATGTAACTATGTTCAATTTGTTTTAAAATCGTTTTCAAGCTGGTTATCGAAGTACTGTAATCACTTATGTAACTTAAATCTGTCTCTCGAACTAGTCATATTTGGATTTAAAGACAACATTAAAACAGATAATATTTTGATTTCTTGCTACTTCTAGCTAAGTATTTCATATATAAATGTAAAGTGTAAAATGTTAAGTTAAATATTATTTATTTAAAAAAAAGAAATTAAACAAAGATACTCTATAGAAAACCATTTATACCTCAGTAAGAATAGTCTTAGCAATGGTTTTACCAAGTTGTAAATGTATCATTCATTAGTTGAAAATATTTAATATAATAATTTTTGTATTATTATTATTATTATTTATTATTATTATTTTTAATCCTCTCGTCTCCAGCAACAGATGTAATATATAGTAATTTAATAAAATTTAATCACAGAACATTAACAAACTATAATACAACTGATAGGAAACTAATCACATGTATACATTTGTTATCAAGCTATGTAGCGTGCTGGTGTATGTGTGTGTATGTGCATGTATGCTTTTTAATGTTAAAACTGTCTTGCTGTCCTGTTTTACTTCATCTCTCTCTCTCTCTCTCTCTCTCTCTCTCTCTCTCTCTCTCTCTCTCTCTCTCTCTCTCTCTCTCTCTCTCTCTCTCTCTCTCTCTCTCTCTCTCTCTCTCTCTCTCTCTCTCTCCTTTCTCACTTCTGTCTCTCCCTCCCTCTTTCTATGAACATATTTATAGTCTAACAATACTCATTATGTATTATATATATATTTAAAGTTATATATGTTCAACATTGTCTGTAACATAGTGATTCAGGGCCCCATCCCTGACACTATCGACATTTCTGGGCTAATAAAATTTAAAAAAAATAAAATAATAATAATTAAAAAAAAAATTTTAAAAAATTAAAAAAATTTGTACAATAATATAATATATATGTCAGCATCTTTAAAAATGATAAACAATATTATGCTTGCATATTTAGACCTGTATACTATGTTGACCACATATTACTTCATTTGTACAATGTGTAACGGATTAAATATATTTTAATAAATAAATATTACTTAAACCAACATTAATTGTTTATTTCGTTTTTTACTTTTTTCGTTTGACTTCTTCCGATTCAACAATCAATCTCTCTCTCTCTCTCCTCTCTCTCTGTCTGTCTGTATGTCTGTCCGTCCGTCCGTCTTTCTTTCTCTCTCACTCTCTCTCTCTCTCTCTCTCTGTCTCTCTCTCTCTCTCTCTCTCTCTCTCTCTCTCTCTCTCTCTCTCTCTCTCTCTGTCTGTCTGTATGTCTGTCCGTCCGTCCGTCTTTCTTTCTCTCTCACTCTCTCTCTCTCGCTCGCTCGCTCTTCTCCCCTCCACCTTGTCAATTTTGGTAGACACGCGTGTTATACTTATCAATGCCACTCTTTCTACGTTTTAAAATGTATTCTGAGACCTATTATATTATTGTGGGGGGGGGGGTATGGCCGCTTGTAATACCAGCAAATCAATATACTGGTTAATTAGACGATACTTCAATAACGTATTATTCATAACAAAAAAGTTACATACTGTAATTTATTTATTTGCTTTTAAACAAAATGTAATTATTTAATATGTATTGAGCAATGTTGCATGTAACATTTGACCTTGACCTCAGTAGAGAAATGGAATCATGGAGCAGTTGATAATAACAGTTGTTTCTCTGTGTTTGTTCCCAGTTATTGGGTTGTTATTTTTGGTCGTTATTTTGGCTTCATTTGGAAAGTCGCTTGGTATAAGAAAACGATATGTTAACCTCCTTTTGAGAATATTTGAGGTAAGTATCCAGCATTCAAATCTGGAAACCACGTCAATCTGAATCTCTACCCTGCTACACCACGCAATCTAGCCCGAGTACTCTGACTGTAAGAGAGCTAGACGGATATTTGGACATAAATACGCTCTCATTACAGTCAGAGACCAAGCTATGTATTTTTTTGGCAATTCCCGACATCAAACATAGGATTGTTGTGGTATTAAAGCGGAAATCTTTGCCAACTTTTTGGTTGTCGGGAATTGCTAAAAAAATACATAGCTTGGTCTCTGACTGTAATGAGAGCGTATTTATGTCCAAATGTCCGTCCAGCCCTCTTACAGTCAGAGTACTCGGGCTACACACAATCATACACAGTAACTTGGGGGTTTCTGCCAGAGGGTAAAACGGGTATGGTTCCATACCCAATTTTCATTTGCAGATGTTATTTTTTTAAGTTAACTTTTTGACAAAATTAATTACTCTTTATCATTACTATATGATTTTCTTAACCCTAACCCTAATGCTAATCTCAATCCATTTTCTCGTTCCAGCCAGTGCACCACGACTGGTATATCAATGGCTGTGGTATGTGCTACCCTGTCTGGGATGGTGCATATAAAAGATCCCTTGCTGCTTATCAAAAAGAGTAGCCCATGTGTAGTCCTTAACCAAATGTCCGACACCATATAACCGTAAATAAAATGTGTTGAGTGCGTCATTAAATAAAACATTTCCTTCCTTCCAGTCCATTTTCTTTCTTGGGAAGGCACCCTATGACTGTGGTTACATTCAATTCCATAGTGCCATACCCAAACATTTCTTTCTGGCAGAAACATTGACACTCACTTTATGAATCTCATTAATAGCATAAATACATGTATACCCATATTTCAAAATTTGCATTAAAAAACAATTGTATGTAACAGTCTCAGTCTATAATCATAATGACAAAAACCTAGTCCTAAACCATGAATGGACCATTAAAAGATTTGGACTTGGATCCATATTTTTAAAGGTAAAGTTTGTTTTGTTTAACAACATTAGAGCACGTTGATTAATTAATGATCGGCTATTGGATTTGAAACATTTGGTAATTTTCGTAGTAGACTGGTTGGAATGAGAGAAAAAAATCAGCTGATTAGATTCACTGAGGTTGTTCAATCCTGCGATGCAAGCACCTCAGGCGAGCTCTCAATCGACTGAGCTAAATCCTGTCCTTGTCTTAGCACGAAAATATTGGAAAACCATTGTAGGCTATGTAGTGATTTCATAGCTTATGATGGTTTTATGGTATATCGTAGTGCTAAGATAACTTCAAAAATATGTGGCTTGGTTTTAGAGCTGGGTGGTATACTGTATATATACCATTCGGTGTCGGTATCATGTCAATACTGATTTATTGTATCGAACAAATGTCAAAATACTGACATTTCGGTATTGAAAAATGTTTTAGTAAAGCACTAACAATATATCTGACATATATATGAAAAATGGCTGAAAAGAAAAGCAGATGAACAATATTCTTCCTCAGAATCGACAGCAAAACATGTACATGCACTTTGTATATGGGTTGGGTATAAACTAGACAAGGGCGTTGTATATGGAATTTAATTTTATTTAGATGAAATTAGTGGGTGAGCCTTTAAAGCTGAGTATATAAAAAATATCACTCAATGTCGGTATCGGAATTGTGTCAATTGATACTAAATATCGATAACAAAACTGAAATCTCAATACTGCTCAGTTGTACTTGGTTTGTAAAAACATGTATTTATTCAACATGACCTTATAATGGGATTGGTCAGCCTATATTAAGATCTGTCCCTATGTTTTACAAGTGTGTATATTGCATGATATGCACATATATATATAATTGCATGTAACATTTTATTGACAGACCTACATATATATCCCTTGAACACTTGATGTTAATGTACCTCAACTTGTCCCATTAACAACATAAAATAAACTATTGCAGTCATCAGGTGTACTTAACAGTTTGTAATAACAACATTGTTATTTACTTTATTTAAAGTATTTAACCAGAGTTTTATCGTGATGATGTAACTTCTTCAATCCCAGGGGAAAGTGGAAAAGTCTGATAAAAAAGGGTGAAATTTTCATTTTATCAGTACATTTTGTAATGTTTCATAATGTTCTGCATTCATTTGTAATATCAAATATTGCTAAATTGTGTAACCTGCCACATTTTCACAATATACAGCAGAGGATATTCTCTAATATAAATATTGTCAACAATATTTAGTGAACATCAAGATAAAAATTTCAGCCCATTTTCAGGCCATTATTTATTATTTTATATTTACCCAGGTAAACTCAACAGTTTCGAATTGTTTATCCATCAAGATTGCAGAAACACCACTTACATATATATATATATATATGAGGTGGTTATTTTAATCATTTAATACAACCAGTCATCATTATACCTTTTATTTATACTTGGAACATTGAGAAGGAGGAGGATTAAAAAGGATTTTTATTTCTGAAAAATAGCTTTTTAAATAAAACTAACTTTTATATGTCAAATCAGCCAGGATGTGACATTATATATTTTGCAAAATAATTTAATATACTAATAATGATATGAAAGAAGGCAAAGTAGTATTTTCATATGTAGTATATTTTAGATGTGATGTCCTGATACCTAATTTTTAAATTTGATATAACAGTAATGAAATATTACCAAAAAACAAATGTCACGTCCTGGCTTACAAAAATTCTTTTTTCAAATAAAACCATCATTAAAACCCATAAAATGTAAGTAAATTGGCAATAAAAGTATACTTGCATGTGCTTAAGGGTGTTAACTTTAAGTTATAATAAAAACTTAGTGAAACAGATCATTTTGAAATTTCCACACCCATGGACCAAATACCATGGAATGGCCCATATAGCATATTTGAGAAAGTATGACGCAAGCATTAGCCATGCATTTCTCACCTGTACATAATTGAGAAAGGCCTGGGGGAACCTGTTATGTGGCTCAAAATACAGGTATATTTCATAAAATTATCAGTGTCAGGGCTATATGTAGCTCTAAGTGAGCAATTTCACCAAATTAAATACTAACTTAGGAATATTGTAGAAACCTACAGTTATATGTATTTCAATATAAAAAAAAATGTTGCTTTATGTTCAGATTTATCAGATTTACTTTTAAGCGTTAAAACTTGTTAATATAAAAACATGACTTTGAATATAACCAGTTCTGGTTGTCACTGTCAGTGATCAATATAATTTTTTGCAGATACACTGTGTACATATGTTTGTAAATTGTGCATGTACAGATATTTTCTCAGTAAATCTGTGTAGGTGGCTATCTCTTATCTGAGTGTACCTGCATGAGGCATGGCAATGACACATAACCAAAGGCTACACTACAAGTGTATTCATAGCCTTACAATCTGTAACACTGTAAACAGTCTGAAGGTCAATATACTTGTACATACATAAGTACATGTACCTACACTGTTCATTGTATGTGTCTCGAACATTACTGCAATGTATTATTATGAACAAACACTTTAATACACATATCTCCTACAGTTACATGTAGATCATGTACATTGTACTTATCTTGTAAACTTTGTTATGATCAATCATAAGCTGTATTAATTAATTAATGTTTTATATCTTATGCTATGAACAGATGTACATGTTTTTATTGCAATCTCTCTCTCTCTCTCTCTCTCTCTCTCTCTCTCTCTCTCTCTCTCTCTCTCTCTCTCTCTCTCTCTCTCTCTCTCTCTCTCTCTCTTACCCCTACCCCCACCCCCTCTCAGTTCTGTCTTATCCCCTTTTCTCTCTCCCCTTCTCTTTTTCACTGAACATTTCTCTCTCTCTCTCTCTCTCTCTCTCTCTCTCTCTCTCTCTCTCTCTCTCTCTCTCTCTCTCTCTCTCTCTCTCTCTCTCTCTGATATATTTTGTGTGTGTATCATGCTGTGTTCATTATTAGGTGGCAGACAGCCATGTTTCTTGGATAGTTTTAATACACTTGTATACACGCTTTACTTGTTCTTGATTTTAATTTTTCTTTTCTGTTTGTTCTAGTTTGGCAAGACTAAAATTGCTCACTATGAATCGAAGCGATTGACAGAGCCGTGTGATTCAGAAGAGTGTGTTTCTACAAAATTGGCCTTAAATGGTGAAATTGCCAGGTATTCTAAAGGTATATGTCAACCCTGCACAGCTGATCATTCATTGTTTACCTTTGTTTGACGGCCACAAGCCAAGATGGGGTTTTTTAATAATGGTTCACCAGGTATCCAATTGGCATACATGTGAAATGTTGTTTCCGGTCCTACAGTGCCATGACAGCCATAAAAACACTGGATTTTGCCAAATATTGACAGGGTATGACACATTTTTTAAAAAGTCACTAGCCACAGGCCTAGTGGGTTTGTAGATTCCACTAGCTCAACAAAATAAAGCACTAGCCCAAGTTTCTGATCAATATATAAGGCTGAAAAACAATGTTTCAAGGAATCCAACCCCTATAGTACCTAAAAAAACTGGCTGACCTGGTTTCTTCTCCAATTTTAATGTAAATGAGTACTAGTATAATGACCTACCCTATTTTGTCAAGTTTGATCCTAAACAATTGTCCCATTTTTGTTTTTGGCCCCCCCCCCCCCCAACCCCACCCCTCATCTGGGGTGGGTAAGCAATTTAACAAACTCTCTCTAAACAAAAGAATTTAATGCACAATACAATGTAACATGATAGTACATGGTCTTGTTCAGTTTATTTGGTAGTGAATTGTCACCAGGAATGGTGATGTCAGTTGCCAACAGGGCAATATATCCCATGTCAGTCAGATATCAACAAATATATTGGCAGGATTTAACTCGTTAATTGATAGACAAAAAACATATTTTCTTGTAAAGATGTGAAACGTTATCCAAACTGCTATGCACATTAAACAGGTCAAGCCGGCTGTGTATACCCTGATTGCCAACATCCCTGTCGCAAGTAAGCGAGGTATTAAATTAGAAGACAATAGATAAATAAGACAAACACAGTAATTCTGAACATGACTGGGGTTGTACTTCAGTTATACTAGCCTGGGACTGGTCATTCACACCTTTGTTACCTTGTTGACATGTGCGAGGTTTTACTACCACATGACTTGTATAACCAATCAAAACATGAGTTTTATTAAGGTTGTTTCCTGTCCATGAAACGAGAAGAAAAGAAAGTCTATATCGTGTATATTGTTGTAACTGACTATGTAAAACTTCTTGTTATTGCATTTTATAGAAATCTAGTTCAAGTTGAATATTAATATATAC